>NW_007009537.1:512378-590905 GCF_000164805.1 Carlito syrichta | reverse complement strand
CGCCAGAGTCCAGCAGGTCGAGGTTGTGGTGGCCGGGAGCAGCCACTGCACTCCAGTATGGGCGACAGAGTGAGACTCCAACTCAAAAAAAAAAAAAAAAAAAATGCAGGACACATCCTTATGGAAATTGGAACTGGTATCCAATTACTGAACAAAACCTGAAACGCATGGGCCATAAGAGATAAGATAGACAAGTGGGACCTCATTAAACTAACAAGCTTCTGCAAAGCCAAAGTAACCATCAAGAGAGCACGGAGACAACCCACAGACTGGGAAAAAGTATTTGCCAATTCCATGTCTGACAAAGGCCTAACATCTTGGATCTACAAGGAACTCAAACGTGCTGAAAAGAAAAAAACAACCCCATTACAAAGTGGGCAAAAGATATGAACAGACGCTTCTCAAAAGAAGACATACAAGCGGCCAACAGACACATGCAGGAAAGTTCAACCTCACTAATCATCAAGGAGATGCAAATTAAAACTACACTGAGATACCACCTAACTCCAGTCAGAATGGTCATTATCAATAACTCAAAAAATAGCAGATGCTAGAGAGGATGTGGTGAAAAGGGAACACTTCTATGCTGTTGGTGGGAGTGTAAACTAGTGCAATCTCTGTGAAAATCAGTGTGGTGATTCCTAAAAGCTCTAAATATTGACCTCCCATATGACCTCTCAATCCCCCTACTGGGAATATACCTTGAAGAACTCAAATCACTCTATAAAAAAGATACCTGCACACGTATGTTTATTGCAGCATTGTTCACAATAGCAAGAACCTGGAACCAACCATGCTGTCCATCAAAAGAGGACTGGATTAAAAAAATGTGGTACATACACACAATGGAATACTATGCAGCCATAAAAAAGAATAAAATCATGAATTTGGCAGCAACCTGGATGGAACTAGAGTCTATAATACTGAGTGACCTCTCACAGAAACAAAGATCTGAGTATCACATGTTCTCACTCATAAGTGGACCTTGAACATCTATCGTAATACTACAAGAAAAGGATTGACAGTGGTGGGGAAACTATGGGGGTGGAGCAGGGAGGGGAAGGGAGGTGAGATTAATGGTGGTCAATATCTGTCTGGGGACAGGGGACACCCCTTATCAGCAATGCATATTTGTATACCTAACCCTTAACTGTACCCCACAATTTTAAAATAAAAAATATGTTAAAAAAAGAAAAAGTCCTAGACCTCTCATCTACAAAAAAGGAGAAAAACAAATGGTTACTCTTAGTTTTTAAATATGTCACTTAAAATATGACAAACTGTTTATTTTTAATACAAAGCTTGCTTATATTCCTAATCGTACAGAATCAGAGTCAGGCGTCTTTTAGTTTAAGAAGTTCAAGTGAATTACGCACGTTTACTCTGCAAACCTCGTCAAGAGATATTTGCAACATGATCTTGGAAACTTTCTTCAGGCATAGCATTCTGCACTAATTCTTCATTAATGCGTCACTCCCAGCTCTGGGCTCTCAGAACCAGGACCCTTCCAGGACTGTTAACTGCACAAAACTCCAGAAAGGAGTATGGGAAAGGGCATGACCAGGAGACTGGCATTCCTCATTGTCACGCGCGTTCCTCTATCAGACGTACTAAACCCCCAACACAGCAGAAGGGAAAGGTTTACGAGATCCAGACAGCAGATAGAAGGCAAGGATAAAAGAGGCCAAGGAGCAGTCAGAGGGAACAGGGGGAAGATAGAGGAGCTAGAAGGAGAGTGACTATCAACTCAGCTTCACCAAGGCTTTCAAACTCAGTCTGGTGCACTTGTAATCTGAATTTTCAGTAATCCATATGTTTTGAGTGGCAAAAAACCAGTGCGGGCATCTTTGTTTTGAAAGAGGTACACATTATATGTTGTTCCATTTCTGAGGTTCCTGGGATAGTCTCCTTACTAGCTGGGCCTGTAAGGTGCCCCTCCCTCAGTGTGGATGTTATGCTCATGTTATTGCAGCTTGTATTATACGAGCTAATTTAGTAGCCATGCCTGTTGAGTCTGATGGTCTCTGTGGTCCGTTGAGATGCATTTTGGAGAATAGCAAGTAAAAGCAGCATGGACTTCCTACTGCTTTGAATTTAAAGTCCAAAATCCTTAAAATGGTTTCGTATGTCCAAGCCATCTGGCTCCTAGGTTTATCCTAGGTCTATGTCTCTCTGTACAGTCCCTGCGCTGTAGTCACACATGCCTCAGGGCCCTCCCATCTGCTGATTCCTTGGTCTAGAATATTCTCTTCCTAGGGCCTAGCCCAACCCCTCTCTGCCCCAAACCTGGCTAATTTCAATGAGCATCTCTACCTCAGGGCAGCTTTCTCTAATTTCTCTACTACTCTCTAGCTATCAGCTTTTCTAATGCCCTCATAATTTTCTTTTAGAACCATTATCACAGTTGTAGTCATAAAATGTTTTATGAAATTGGGTTTATGGTGTCTGTTTCTCATAGGACTGTCAGTTTCATGAAGGCAGTTCTCATGGGACTGTCAGTTTCATGTCTCTGTGATGCTCATTAGTATCACTTGTGCCTAAAATGAATGAAGTTAGGGAGAACTATACTGACTGCAGGCCAGTCTGGTGGCATAGAGAGGAAGAAAGAAGGTACTCTGGGAAGATTCCTATGCACAGAAGTTAAACAGAGTAATGACAGAATATTAATCTGACAGAAAACAGGATGAATTAGAGGTGGAGAGAGACTAAAGCCTAGGAAAATTGGTCAGGAAGGCCCACAATGTGAACTCACAGTGAGAGGACTTCCCAAGAACAGAAAGGCTTCCCTTCTCTAAGCATTCATTGGTTGTAAGCACTCTAAGAGAGAGAAACACTACATAGACATTACATAGATGGTTCCTCTCTCTAAGAGAAGGAACTAAGAGAAACCAATTAGAAATCCTGAATTGTACCCCACATCTTTCAAATAAAAAATATATGTGTTAAAAAAAAAAAGAAAAAAGGAAAGAAAATAAGAGAAATCTTTCATTTTTTTTTTCTTATGGCTTCACATATATTTTTACAAGACAGGGAGACGTGGTAAAAAACAGACCATCTGTAGAAGAAATAATTAAGATTTCACTTAAATATGAGGACGGGCCCCCCAAAACCAGAATTATCTTTTGGAATGCAGGCCCTTGTAATATAGGCTTCCTAGGTAAGTGTTCTAGGAACCTATTGACATTAGTGTACCAGGTAGTGTTGTTGAGAAAGGCTGTATTCAGTCAGCTTCAGTGACATTTTTTTGGAGATCGTTTCAGTGCATTTGCCCATTTCATGGTGGGTGATTTAAGAGTGCACCTGCCCACGCCGTGCTGCATGTTCAGCAGTTTTTGACCAAAAATGGTGTGACTCCTGTGCCCCAATCCTGGACCTTGCCTTGAGTGACTTTTTGTTGTTGTTGTTGTTTCTCTGGATGAGAAAAGTGCTCAAAGAGAAAGCTTTTGCTGATGTGCAAGAGGTGAAACAAAAAATGGCAGAAGCACTAAACGGCATCCAAATGGACTGTTTTGAGCAGTGGAAAGAGCATCTTGATAAGTGTATTGCATCAAACGGAGAGTCCTTTGAAGGTGACTAAAGTTTAAATATGTAAGAATAAATACACAATTTTTAATAAATACATTCTGGTTTTTTGGCTCCTCTCTCATAAGATTTCATAATCATTTTTACAAAGTAATGGTGTACACACATATCATTTTAAATTTTAAACTGCATGTTGTTTGTGGATGTGAACTTAGATAATAGCCTAAATAGGCACAGCTTGGCTCAATTTCCTTAATAAATGTTAACTAGTTCTTTCTTTGATGGTGAAGGTTGCCTTTTATGTTATAAATTTACTCTCCCCTGTTTCAGTTAAATCCCAAATTAGTTAATTTTGAATAACTCCAAATATTTTCAAAGAAGTCAGATATCCTTAGACTGCAAATACTTTCACTATACAGCTGTTTTAAAATTAATACAAACGAAACTAATTTTCACTACTTCCCAATTCTGAATGGAGCTCATGTCTTCCTAAGCTATAGAAGGCGAGAAGTGTTGCCTTGTGGCACCTTATGCCGTTCCTGACAAAACTGAGAATATCTGGCAAAGTAGAAGATCAAATTATATGAGAAAAAAGTACAGAGTTATTCTCCAGATTTTGTCATCTCTAAAACCAGATAGACTGTTTTTAAGTTTTCAAAATTCACTACTAAATTTTTCATCGGTACTTTCAAACAAGACCTATACTCAAGTGACTTGGTTGATGTACACTATTACTGGTCAAAATGTAATGTGAACATTTCCAGAAAGTTCATAAAATAATTCTTATTTTAAATGCATAATTTTAAATAGCCCATGAGCATATTAGGCAAATATCATATAATCCCAAGAAGTTCATGGCACTTAAATAAAGTCTTAAATTTCAGAATACCGAGATTTTTACTTTTATGAAGCTTACTTATCTTCTCAGTCCACCTACTAGTTTTAAAACCTGGAATTTGATTCTGTCTGGATAATCTTCCATTCTTTTCCCCTCATCTGTGACTCCATTTTAAGATCCATGACATGATGGCCATGGAAAGTAATGAAATTCATCATTTGGTGACAATTGCTTACTATGATATCCATGGGAAATGCACATCTTAAAAAGTTTTGCCTGAGTGGATTTATTCATATTAATTATGGATTATACATAGTTTAAATAAAAAGATACTCCCACGGTGTTTGGAAATGAAATCTCTAACAAATAGAATCAAATGACAAATAGTACATGCACACATAAGTGCAGTGTGTGAATACTCATTGTACAAAGTAACACTTCAGAGTTGAATGTGGAATCGTCTCTTGTAAATATAAATTTTATGAGTGTTAGCCCATCTGAAGGTACAACTAAAAATTACAGTACTCAGTCATTAATGTTGTGAGAACTCTCTAAAAACAATATGCAGGGTACTGAACCAGAATTTTTCAAATCCATGGTATAGATGTCCTCTTGGCATATTTACTGTAAAGTTAGATTCTATATATTGAACACTATTTTCCCAGTGGCTTCTATTTTTAAATGAGAAATAAAATTCAAAAGGTAGTAAAGTAATAGGAAATAGTATCTTTGGGGGAAAGGGAGGCAAGGATCCTGTAGGCAATATTAAAAGAAGATGAAGGTAAGAAAATGACTAGCTTTCCATATGCTGTTTTAGTGAACTTATGTGAACAATACATCTTAAAAATCAGGTCCAGGGAGAGGTTTTTCTTCTGGTTGGCCAGTAGAATGACATGTTGTAACTTGAGGACAAGCAATGAAGCAATGCAATGAATTTCCAAGGGCAATACTAATTAATCAAATAACAATAATAATAATGATAGGAATAAGATCAACATCAAAAACACTCAATTGTAGAATTTCTTCATGCTCTTCTTGATGTGTGACGCCCACCCTTCCACTCCTGAAGTACCTAATGTATAAGGTTGCCAGACTTAACAAATACTTTTTTAAAAGCATATGTTTCAAATATTGAATAGAGCATACTCATCTTTAAAAATTATTCATTGTTCATCTGAAATGGAAATTTTACTGAGTATCCTGTATTTTATCTGCTATTCTTACTAACATAACACTTTTTAGACTCAATATTTGTTGGGTGATTGCATGTTCTTTGCTTGGGATTATAGGAGAAGAGTCTCTTTTTCAGCTTGATAATTTTATTTTTTGCCATGGATTTTAAGACTTCAAATGAATTCCTTAACCTGTGCCTAGTACCTAAACAGACAAGCAGAGAGTTGATCTGGTGGGGGAAGGGGAGTGTAACCCAGCCCACTCCAGCTCCCATATCATGCTATTGTCCGAAATCTGTTTCTTCAGCCCAGACTTCTCATTTTAGATGAGAAAAAAAGGATCTCTGTGCGGGGTGACTGCTAATCCAGTGTCTTTGCCGTGGATCATGCTGTCTCGGCATATATAGTACAGGAATGAGTTCTATTCCTAAAGTTAATTTGCAAGCTTCATTACAGCACAGAGCACATTTTCCTGTTCAGAAAATGCTATAACATTAAAGTTGGTTTATTAGGTGATCCAACAAGCAAGCTGAAAAATAAAATATCTGCCACGGAAAAATATTAGGGAAAAAAACCAACTATTTCAAATAAATTATGGGTAAGATGGGTTTTCCTGGACTTATCTGAAAACCTAATGATTGTGGTTTGTGTTAGTGAGAGTGTGGAGGCAAACAAACCAAATGTTCTATTCTATTCTCTTCTCTCTCTTTTTTCCCAGCTTCAGGGAGACTGATAAATCTAACACAGATAGGGAGGAGACTAATTTGGTGGGGAGAGTAGAAAAGACACAGAGATAAAGGCACAGGATGCATAAAGAAATGGAGGACCTGCTAATTTTCCCAAACTCTCAGAGAACTGATGACATTCCAACAACATCTTAAGTGTCTTCACTATCCCTCCCTTGCCCTGTTATTTCTTCCCTCCACAAAGGTACAACTCTAAGGAAAGGAAAATCTTCCACACCCAACACTGCCTATTTGTACATTCATCTAATTATTAATGCAATAACAAGTTAAATAAATGAACCAGTTATGTATCAGGCACTGGTAACACAGTGGTAAATCAGGTAGATATAGCTTGTGGCCTCAGGGAACTTACAATCATAGTGTGGGAGACAGACATTAAAACATGATTACAGGCCGGGCTCAATGGCTCAGGCTGTAATCCTAGCACTTTGGGAGGCCAAGGCGAGTGGACTGCCCGAGTCCACGGGTTTGAGACCAGCCTAGGCAACTTGACGAGACCTTGTCTCTACAATAAGTAAAGAATTAGCTGGGTGTGGTAGTGCATGACTATAGTTCTGGCTACTTGGAAGGCTGAGGCGGCAGAATCACAGGTCAATGCTGGGGCGGCTGTGAGTGTGCCACTGCACTCCAGCCTGGGCGACAGAGTGAGACCCCAACTCAAAAAAAAAACCCACAAAACATGATTATAAAAGTCATGAATTATAACTGTGCTAAGTGATATTCAGAGAGGTGTGGTGACTGCAAGAACTGGCTATGCAATACAAAAGCATCAGCATCATCACCATCACCATCCCCATCAATCATTCATTATACACTTACTATATACTGTACATTGTACGTATAAAGCATTTTACATCCCTTTCATCTAAGATCCACACAAAGCTTGGAGAATAGCAAGGTAGGTATTATTATTACCATCTTTAAAAGATAACAGAAAACGTCCTTTTTTTCTATTTATAACCTTGACTGTCTTCAGAGGAGGCCAGTGGAAGAACCTTTGTTCTGTTAGTGTCTTGATGCAGTTGAGTATGAAAATTTGGAACAAGAACAGAAGAGAGCTAAATTTTTCTGCATAGTAAGAGGGAAAATATTTGTGTTCCTAAGAAACAATCTGGAGGCATATGTGAAGAGCGAAAAAAGAAAAAGATGGAAGTTTCTGGCAAGAAAACAAAGGCTGTGTGCCTCACGAATCCCACCAGTCCTTGCCAACCTCAAACCTACATTGAAGTTACTGGACACAATATCGTGAGTGAATTCTGTGGAGGCTACTGGCGAGGAGGTGGAATTTCACTTGCGGTTTGATAAAGAAGGAAACATGAATGCAACTTGCATAGATATTAGGGTCAGAGGAATAACAGGTTAGGGGACAGTAACCCTAAGCATTCCCAATGGTTGTGCAAAAGGTTCAAAGTGGTTCTAAACCAATTTTATGTGAATCCTCAAGGGACTAGGAGTCCCAGCTGACTACTGGGTTATCCAAATCAGGGTGTATGGACTCAAATAGGTCCCAGAGTCACGGAAATTACTGTATTGGAAACCAAATCTGACCTCAAGGTCTATACTCTTTCTTCTTTTCCATGCTCCTCAGTTTTTGGCAAGAAAGCCCAAGGGGGCCGGGCACAGTGGTTTATGCCTGTAATCCCAGCACTTTGGGAGGCCGAGGTGGGAGGATTGCTTGAGCCCAGCAGTTCAAGACCAGCCCAGGCACCATAGCAAGACCCCTCTCCACAAAAAAAATATAATTAAAAAAAAAAAAAAATCGTTGGACTTGGTGGCAAGCATCTGTAGTCCCACCTATTCAGGAGGCTGAGGTTGGAGGATTGCCTGAACCCGGAAGGTTGAGGCTGCAGTGAGCCATGATTGTGCTACTGCCCTCCAGCCTGGGTGACTGAGTGAGACTTCAACTCAAACAAAACAACAACAAAAAAGAAGGCAAAAGGGGCCACAAGGCAACACTTCTGACCTGTGACTCTCATCAGAATTAGCTCCAGACTGACCAGAGAGCATTTTGGTCTGTTCTCAGAGTCCCGAGCAATCATGTACTGCTTTAGTGCTTCAAGTCTGAAAGCACTTTTACATACCTTGCCTAGTGTATGGAATTTTACTTCTTCTGAATGGAGAACTAAATAGATTGTGCTAAATAAATCCAAAGGCATCGTCAGTGCTTTTCACTACAAATTCCTCATCCAGCAGTTTCTCTACTGGCGTTATCTATTAAGTGCAGCTTTGCCAAACACAGCCACTCAGCTGGGGAGCAAATGCAGAACTTGCATTTGTTGTGCTGTGGACAGACTTCAAGAGCAACTTGCACATCCTGTAGGCTTTGGAAAGAAAACCAGGGACAAGATGTCCTGGTTAAAGCAAATGCCTACATTTATTTTTGGAATTATTCCTTGGAACGGTGGAGATATTTTTTTTCCCCCCAAGCAGAACCAAGGACAAGAAACAACAAGGTTGAGAAAACATAAACCTTGAAGTCTCAAAGCACTACTGAACGCATCTAGTGTGTCCTGGAGGTTTAATCACTAGGTAGAGTAAGCCCTCAGCAGGTATAAATAACTTTAGGTTTCTTTTAGATTGACTGCTTTGGTTGGGGAACTGCCAGATCTACAAAGACTATTATTTCTGGTTGCCATTTATGTCTCTACACCTTGAATTTCCCATCTTCCTTCTTTTCTGTGTCCTGATTTAGATGTGTTTACTTTTATATCTTAGAGAGAGCCTGACATGCTGTTGAAAATACTCTTTAAACACCCAAAGTGTAATATGCTCAACCTCTTTCAGAAAAGTTTAAAAATTTGAGTGTGAAATTCTTTTAATATATTAGAATCCTGCACCCTATTTAAATGTATGGAAGGTATCCAATATTTTACCTTGGGCTCAAGCTCTGACATATTGTTTTCTCTATTAGCTCTTCTCAAAGCACAGTTCTCAAGGAAGAGAGCAACAACTTGTCACCAGATGTCTAATTAGGAAGATATTAAAACTTTTGGTTTCCTCCTTGCCGTTTCTCACACACAGAAGCACAGAATGTCTCTTCCTGTCTTGACTCCAGATGAAGCAGCCATAAGAGCTTAAACAGACAAAAAGTTTTGAAGGGGGTTGGGTGATAGAATCAGACATATCTTAGTTCAAATCTCTAGGTTGCCATGTGCTTCTTGCATGCTCTTGAGCAAACAACTTAAGTTTTTCTTACCCCTGATTTCCTTATTTAGAAGTGGACACAATAATTTACCTTATGTAATTCCACGAGAACTGAATGAGATGATTTTGGACATCTGCATTGTCCCTATGAGTTTCTGACGTTGACTTCTGTCGAACTTTCCTTCCAACTTTCCCTTTCCTCCATTTTCCTTGTGATCTCTCGAAATGTCTTCCGGGGCTGGCTTTGTTTCCCTTCAGAAATAAGGAGGACTATGGAATCAGGCCTGTGGATTGGAATACGCTTTCCCCATGGCCATAGTGACCATTCAGGGCTACGCACACAACCCAAGGCGGGCTTTGACACTTACTTGTTGGGATCATGTCTGAGTTGTCAAGAAAAATTTCCTACTGGGGATGTGAGGCTGGTGGTGTGTGATTTGGGAGCCACTGACAGCCACTCTACCTGCTGCTTGGAAAGCCCCTGTCCAGGAGCTAGTGAGAGAGACAAGATTGGTTTATGTCATTTGAGTAGGAGTCACTATGAATAGAGTTAAGCAGAAATGAGCAGAGTCTAGAAATAGGGAAAGATAGGGCTTTGGAGATGTCTTTAGGGTCTCTAGATCTAAATGAGTCTGGAGCAAACTCTGCCTGAGTTCTTGTTATTTATGTAAGCTGATTCCTTATTTTATTTTATTATTTACAGAGATAGGGTTTTGCTCTATCACCCAGGCTGGAATGCATGGCACAAACATGACTCACTGCAGCCTCGACCTTCTGGGCTTAAGATATCCTCCTGCCTCAGCCTCCTGACTACCATACACAGCAAATTAAAAAAAAACTTTTTGTAGAGATGAGGTTATCACTATGTTGACCAGGCTGGTCTCGAACTCCTGGCCTCAAGTAGTCCTCCTACTTTGGCCTCCAAAAGTGCTGGGATTATAGACATGAGACACTGCATCCAGCCTATTTTTTTTTTTTTTGAGGAAAAAATATTTCATTTTACAATATTCATTTCAAAAAATATTGAAAGAATATGTATCATGTCTTCAACAGTGGTAATCCTAGGATGAGAATGAAAATTTCAGGTAGGGAATTTTGTACTTTTCATGTTATTTTGCAATAAAAAAAAAATTTGTTTTTTAAAACTAGTTGCAGTGGATTATTTCTTGAAGCTGCAACAGAAGAGTCTGTTTTCTTGCATTACTTGTCAAAATTAGAAAAAGGTCTTGTTTTTTTCCCTCTCTCAAAATCATTTTTGCCCTGATTCTCTATTATACAGAAAAATTCCAAAAGCTATACAAAGGAAGATAAAAACCATACTATCAACTTTTGGGTTGATATTCTTCTTGCCTCTTTTCTATACATAGCTGCATTCATATTGAGTGTTCAATTTAAAATTCTTACTTTTTTTTCTTTTAGAAAAAGGGTCTCACTGTGTTGCCCAGGCCAGAGTGCAGTGGCACAATATAGCTCACTGCAGCATTGAGCTCCTGGGTTCAAGTGATCCTGCTGCCTCAGCCTCCTGAGTAGCTGGGAGTACAGGTGCACACCACCATGCCTGGCTAATTTTTTTCTTTCTTTTTTTTTTTTTTTTTGTAGTGATGGAGTCTCACTATGTTGCTCAGGCTGGTCTCAAACTCCTAAGCTCAAGAGATCTCCTCACCTTGGCTTCCCAAATGCTAGGATTATAGGCATGAGTTACCTCACCTGGTCAAATTCTTACTTTAACTTAATTGATATCACAGCATTGCAAAAGTAATATATATATCTGCTGATGAAAATTTAGAAAACACAGAAAGGTAAAAATATATAAATTAACCTAGTAGCCATAGATAATTATCACAAACATCTTGCTTGATTTCCTTCTTTCTATCTTTTTCTGCCTTTTCTCCTCCCAGGGCCCTAATATTAGGATTAGATAGTAGATGGCATTTTATAAAAAGCATATTCTCTCTCACAAAATATTTTTATAAGATACTTTAAATTATTTTCATCATGTAGATGTACCATAGTTTATTAAGTGGTTTTTCATTGTTGTATATTTAGTTGGTTCATAGAATTTCATATTTTAAATAATACTATGATTAATATCTTCATTTATAAATTTTGGGCAAAAATATCTCCATTTTAGACATGCTTAGAAGTAGAATTACTAGGTTAATGGTCACAAGCATTTTATGTCAATTAAAGGTATTATCAAACTGCTCTCCAGAAAATTTGTACGAATTCTCATCCCCACTCCTATCTGCTTAGCAAACACTTCTTTACAAGTTGCATAGAATTTCTTAGCTATGGAATGACTTTCACAATTCATTTTCTTGCTGTAAGACATTTGGTTGTTTTCAATTTTTCATCGTTATAAATAATACTATAAAAAGGCCCTCTATACATAAATCTTTGTATCAATTTAAGATTATTTCTTTCTTTTAAAAATGATCTTTTGTAATCAAATTGTTTTCAGGTCATTGATACATACTGATATGCCAAATTGCTTTCCAGAATTATTGTATACATGTATACAATAAGTATGAGAATGGCTTTCAACTTCACTAACATTACATATTACCACTATCAAAATAAAGCAAAACAACTCGACAATGACAATCTAAAAATTTGACAGTGCCACAATGTAATTTTATTTTTAATTTCTTTGATTAAAAGTGAAATTTACTATTTTCTCATATATTTTTTTTACCAGTTTTGGTTGTGAACTACCTATTTATGTCCCTTTCCTATTTTACTGTTTTCCTACATATTTTGCACAAATTCTTTTTACATTAATATTATTGACACAGTGAAAAGACATAACATGGAGTAATATAGCCAATATGCAGCCACTTAAACATTTCTTAGCTTTGTCATATTTTTCTAGCAGTTCATTTTAATTTAGGCTCTAATCCACTAGCCAAGGACAGAACCGGTTTCTCGGAGGTAGCCATTGATACTTGCTTTACAACCCCTCCCCAGCTTGTTTTGTAAATAAGTTAACCTAATCAGCCCTAAATGGCCTTCATGACACAGATCCCATTCACATGGCAGGAATCATGTGACTAACCCACCCATCTGCCTGCAGTCCATCACCTGACACCAGTACCTGTGCTTACCTGCCCTCTGTGATGATGTGGAGGAGACCATCACTCAATCACCTTAATGATCTTCCCCCATCAAAGGGAAGGTTTAAAAACATTCAACTTTGAGCAGCCGTTCGCCATTGCTTTATTAAACTCTGATGTGGCTCTTTGCACTTTGGCCCTCTCCTCTACCTTGGGGAGTGAATCTTCTCTCTCTCTCTTTTACTTTCTAGCCATTGCTCTGCTAAGCTACGGTCTGGCCATGTGCTCTTTGAGCTGTGGCCGCCATGTTTTCTTAACTTTGGCTTCCTTCCCTACCTTTGGAATGTGAATCTCCTCTCTCTCTCTCTCAAATTCACTTTCTAAATAAACTATATTTTTCCAATCTAAATTCTGTGCAGTTCTTTGCATCTTTTGTGTGGTACCAGATCACAGATACCAGTTACTCCTTGGTGGGCCTGACCTATTTGGAAGCTTTGCTGGGAAATATTTTAATTTAACATTTTTTGAGGTCCCATTGAGATCCCCCTACTGGGAGATTTTGGTACCTAATACATTTCATCTCACAATAGAATTTCTTAGCTATGGAATGACTTGAGCTCTTCATCTTCCTGTTACTCAACATTTGGTTGTTTATAATTATTCACTGTTACACATATGTAATATACACCTCACATGTATATTGGAGATATACATTATATGAATTATTTCTATTATGTTTCGCATAATTGTCTACATTAGGAAGTTAAACATTTTATGACAAGCATACCATCTGTAAATAATACATGCCCCTGAAGGGTGCAGGAAGCGACCAGAGGGGTGGCTCCCGAAATGGCACTGACACACCAGACAACAAAGGCCCTAGGTCCCAGCTTCTGTGAGCACAATTCCCCACGCGCGCGAATTTCAAACCTTCCCGCGTGCGAATTTCAAAACTGCAAGCCTCCAATCTGTAGCCAGTTTTGTTATGCGTCCAATAGGACTATAACACGGCATTGGCCCCACCCTGCTCCCATGCAGCTCCTTCAATAGGAACATAGCATGGCCCATTCCGGCCCCTGTCAGGCTGATAAATACAGCCCTCTCCCCGCAACTCTCTCTCTCGGTCTCTCTTTCTCTCTCTCTGTGTCACTCTGTCCCTCTCTGCAGCTCTCTCCCCACCTCTCTCCCACTTCCTCTCTCTCTCTTACTCTCTCTTTCTCTCTCTCTTTTCCTTTTTTCCCATTACAGATCACCTCTGTAACAGTCGCTTTAATAAATCTCTTGGTCCTGGCCGGGTGTGGAGTCATTACTGGTGCTGAACTTCTTTCATTGGTGTCGTAACTCTGATTGGGTGCTCCCTCACCTTTGTGCGGGTGTATTCCTGTAGGCGGGATCCCTGACCCAGCGCCAGTGGCCACTCCAGCCCTCCTGGACCTTCGCCACCATTTTGAATGCGTGAACTGCATCCACCAGCAACCATTGGATAGGTGAGTTCCCCAGACATGAAAGCCTGAAACTTGCCCGGGGGGAACTGGCTGTTGATCGTCTGGCAGCCCCTCCAGCCCCAGGGCGAGGGGGAACACACCCTGCCTCGGCCTTCATGGCACAGCAGACCCTAAAGCCTTCCTCTTCTCTTTCATCTCTCTGAACCCTTAAAACTCCTGCGGCTGCTGGGCTGCAGCGGGCCCCAGGGGTCCCACGTCTGCCAACCCACAGCAGCCTCCGTAAAATTCTCTCTCTCTCCCCCCCCAAGGAATCCCACGAATGTCAGGCTGCAGCGGACCCTGGGGGTCCCATGTCTGCTGGCCCACAGCGGGTTCTGAAGGACTCCCGTATCTGTCAGGTAACAGGGAGCCTTGGAGGCTCCATGTTTGTTGCCCCACAGTAAGCCCTATTCAACCGGCAGGAATCTCGAACACGCTCCCACCCGCCGCCCGGTCAAGTGCTTTCCGTCTGGTTCAAAAATTCTTGCGAAAGGTGCCTTGACCCCCTTGGTTCTCCAGAAGGACCCTGGTTGTGCCAAACCCCTGTGACAACAGGCTTTGCCACAGCCACACTTCTCGGACAGCCGACTCTTCGGGGGATGCCCTGTTTAGTCTACCTGTCTCACCATGGGAGGCCCGTCATCCCTGCCGGCCAATTCCCCTCTTAAACAATCTCACTATCCTTTCTCTGTCCCGATATTAAACCCAAATGCCTAATTTGCCTCTGCACACAGGACTGGCCAACATATCCCTTAGACAACCAAAATCAGTGACCTATATAATTTCTGTGAGCGTTCAAAACAGTGGGTAGAGATTCCCTATGTTCAGTCCTTTTCTCTCCTCCGTGAACATCCCAGCCTCTGCCTCAATTGCAATCCCTCTAATCTCTACCCTCCACTCATGCTAGCATCTGCCGCCTCTTCTACAACTTCTCCTTCTCCCCTTGTTTTACACACACTTCAGCCTCCTCTCCAAAACTCCCCTCGCCCCACTGCAGACACTGTAAGTCCCAGTTCCACTACCCCCTCCTCCATCTCAGATTTCGACCCTGCAGACGAGCCCCCCCCCTTACAGGCAGCCTCAACAGCCTCAGGTTCCCCTGCCCCGACTCCTCTACTCCGGCAGCTCGATCCCTATATCCTCCCCTTCCAATTGTTCCCCAGTGTAGCCCTCCGGTAACCCGAACCAAGGCCGCACCAGTCGTCCTAGCAGTTTACTAATATTGATTTAAACTCTATAAAGGGACAAACTCTTTTGGCTATATATTTTATCTCCCAGTCAGCACTGGGTATTAGGTGCAAACTCCAAAAATTAAAAAAGGGCCCACAAACCCCTCAATTAGAGCTATTGGACACGGCCTCTAAAATCTTTAACAACCAAGAGGAGGAAAGAATACAGGACCACCAACATAAGCAGGAAGCACTTCAGCTTTTATCTACCACTTTAGCAGAAAAAGCCACCACTGATAATCTTCCACCCCAGATGGTCAATAGCAGAAGGGGTACATAGCCCCCTTCCCAGGTTTGTTTCCGATGCCATCAAAATGGGCATATGACCAAAGACTGTCAAGCCCTGCCCACCAGCAAAACCCTGTCCCAAATGCAAACAGCATGGACATTGGGCTCACGATTGCCTCGTTCATCTAGCCGGAGGAGAGCACATGGCCCAGAGGCTTGCTGCAATTAAGGGACACCAGGCATCTTACATGATCTCAAAAAGGGATCTCTTGGGCTTGCTCCAGTCAGGTTGACTCGCCCCTAACTTGGTAGCCCCAATGTCTTCAGAACAAACTATTAAACTAACCAAGCCTAGGGTGGAAATATCAGTAGCTGGCGGGGTTATATCATTTGTTATTAATATGGGTGCTACATGCTCAGCTCTACTTAAATTTCCTGGTCCACTCCTTCCTTCATCCCTTTTGGTTGTGGGGGTACAAGGCATGATATCCAGGCCCCTCACTATGCCATTACTTCCATGTGTTCTGGGAAATAAAATATTTCAACACTCTCTCCTTATTATGCCAATGTGTCCAGCTCCATTATTAAAAGGGGACATTATGACAAAAGTTAAAACTCATATTATTCTTTACCCTGAGCCATCACCACTGTGCTTTTTGGGGTGCCTTTTGTATAGCTTTAAATTTCCCTAATAGTTCCACGTTGGATCCTATCTAAGCCCTTCCACTGCATATAAACTTATTGCTTTGGTTAAAACTCTAAGGTTAGGAAAAATGTACAGAAAGTAAAGAAAGTTGGTGGTGTAAGGTATGTTTTTAATAAGAAAGGATAAAGAAAAGATAAATAATTGTATAGGAAAGAATAGTGTATGGTACATTTTTGTTCTATAATAGAATGGCTGGTTAAAGAAAGTATAGAACAAAAATAGAAGGTTTCAGCATGTCAAAAATGGTATGAGCATGTCAAAAAATGGTATAAGTATGTCGAACATGGTAGGTGAAAGTTTGTGAAAAGAAGTAAAAGAAATTCTGTAAACACTCGAGGCTACAAAAAAGGTTTAATTAGCCCCCCCCACTGTCTCTTATAAAAAAGCGAGATTTTCTTTTTAAAATTGTTGGACTATCATTTTGACTAAATAAGTAACTTTCACAATAACTACTATGGTTTTGTGTTATAACATGCTTTTGAAAACTTTGCTACTTAAACTCTTCAAGTTCTTAATTCAGTCTCTAGGGTGAGATAAGCAGCAAGCTCCAAAAACCACACCTACCCCACTCCCTTCTAAATTGCCTAAAGGCCAGGTAAATTAATTTCACTAACAACATTGCCAAATTGCTAACAAACTTTAAAATCTCCTTCCAGGCACAAGGATTACTATCCAACATAGAATAAGTGACAAAATAACCTGGACTTCACTCTCTAGCATATCAATTGTTATAAAAGTATATCAGCACTTAACTTTTCTTTTAGATATGCTCTCTTCCAGGTTTTCTGTCTACCTCCACAGCCTGCTCGAGGACAGTTGGTTACTACCATCCTTGTGCTCATTAGAAGACTGACCAGAATAGGTTGCTCTTCTACACTTACAAGGAACCTTCATGGAACACTCACCTGTGGAAATCTACACCTTCAGCGCCTACATTTGGGCCCTGCTCTGGCTGGTTCTGCACCCTTTCACCACCTTACCCCCATAACGCCCCCGACCAGCAGGAAGTAACCAGAAAGAGTAACGACGCCCCTCCCCATAAAAAACAGAAAAGGTAGGAATGAAGGGTGCAGGAAGTGACCAGAGGGGTGGCTCCCGAAATGGTGCCAACACACCAGACAACAAAGGCCCCAGGTCCCGGCTTCTGTGAGCACAATTCCCCGCAGGTGTGAATTTCAAACCTTCCCACGGGCGAGTTTCAAACCTGCAAGCCTCCAATCCGTAGCCAGCTTTGTTATGCGTCCAATAGGACTATAACATGGCATTGGCCCCACCCTGCTCTCATGCAGCTCCTCCAATAGGAACATAGCACGGCCCATTCCGGCCCCTGTCAGGCTGATAAATACAGCCCTCTCGCCGCAACTCTCTCTCTCTGTCTCTCTTTCTCTCTCTCTCTGTCGCTCTCTCCTTCTCTGCAGCTCTCTCCCCGCCTCTCTCCCACTTCCTCTCTCTCTCTTACTCTCTCTTTCTCTCTCTCTTTTTCTTTTTTCCCCGTTACAGATCGCCTCTGTAACAGCCACTTTAATAAATCTCTTGGTCCTGGCCAGGTGTGGAGTCATTACTGGTGCCAAACTTCTTTCACCCCCTGTTCATGCAGGGAGGCAGCATAGAGCAGTGGTTAAGTACACAGGCTGTGGCACTGGTTGCCTTGAGGGAAGTCAGTGTCTATCTTTTAGGACTGTTCGAGGGTTAATTGATACTTCAGATACAGTCTTTGATGCCTTACCTATTTCAAGTTCTTAACCAGTGTTAGCTATCACTCATATATTTCCTTTGTCTTTTAACCTGCAATTTGTTGATGGCATTTTTTGATATGCAGAAATTTAAAATGTTACCGTTGATAAACATAATATTTTTTTCATTGTGAACCTTAATTTTTATATTTAAAAACCCTTTTCTTTCACAAGTTGTTTAAAATTCCTCTAATTACTCAAAAGGAAAGAAAATGTGTATTAATTTAAAGACTTTCACATGAATGTTCATAGTGGCTTTGTTAATAATAGTAAAAAAAAGTGAAAGGAACCCCAATGTCCATCAACAAATGAATGGATAAGCAACAAATAAATAAAGTAATAAAAATGAACATATTATTGACACATACAACAACATGGATGAATTGCAAAATAATTACACTGAATGAAAGAATCCAGGCCAAAAAATGTATTTACTATATGATTCCATTTATGTAAACTCTAGAAAATGCAAACTAATCTATAATAACTGAAAGTAGATCTGTGGATGTCAGGAATCAGGGAAGGGTAGATGGGAGGCATTACCAAGGGACTTGAGAAAACTGCTGATGATGGAAATGTTCACTATCTTGATTCTAAAAATGGCTTAGGGTATACATATTATGTGAAGACTTACTAACTTGTACACTTTAAATAGTGTTGCTACTTGTCAATTACATTGCAATAAAGCTGTTTAAAAATCCCTCTACATTTTTGTTAATCTTGATAGTTTGATTTATCTTCAGGACTTAACTCTAATCTAGCTGGAATTTGTTTTGTGGTATGAATGAAGATATTTTCCATCTTGATACTACTTATTGCATGATAATCATAATCTTCCCTATTGACATGTACCACCTTCTCTAGCATATATTAATACACATGCTAGAATTTGTTTATACTCCAGAGTTTTGTCTATATTAACACTTTCTTTAATTATAGTTCAACTTACAAAATCATAATTATAGCTTTATAATAGGTTTAATAGCTGGTAAGAAAAGTTCCTTTTCATTTTAATATTCTTTCCTTGCCTAACCTAATCAAAAGAATCCCAGATCTTAGCATTATTATCAGAAGACAATATTTAAGCCCAAAGAATTATTTTAATACAGTTTAAAATAATAAAGGTAATAAATGCTGCAATTCATTTTTGTTCTTGCTTTTTACATTTTAAGAAAAGGTATAAGTGAAAGGAAGTCTAAATAGAAGCAATACTAGTTAAGTAAGGAACTTCAGTTGAGCCAAATTGAAAAAACACGATTGCTGACAATTATATGCCCTGGCTCCTTTTCTCACTAGTTATCACAGAGAATTTGCCAGGGGTAAGAATATTTTTGATATCTCTGGTAGGTAGGAAAGATAGCTAAATTCAAGGGTGATGTTGGGTAAAGGTGAGTTGTAAAGAGTATAGATGGTATGTGATATAAAGACAAAACACGCAATTAGGGATATAACAAGGCATTTCCTAGACGAGAGAGAATTGTATATTGTTTGGTTGTTGCATGGATATGGAAGACAGAGTAGTTCTGAGGCTCATAAGAATTTCCTTCTATTGGTTTTGCCTACGTGTAAAATATCTGCTTTGTTGATTTCTGGTTTTGTCCACCTGAGTTATTTTAAGTTCACTCATTTAGATGTTAGATTATTTTCTTAAATTACAAAAAATTGCTTCACATTTTTTTCTGCATTAGTTTCCCATGTTAGGAGTTGTAACTGTTGGCTATTATCTTCTACTCCAAAATAAACCTTTTCATCAAATGTGTGAGAATCAAAACGATTGCTTTTGAGTCATACAAAGAGACAGTAATCAGGCAGTTAGCACTTATTAAATACCTACTGTGTACATAAACTACCTTGAAAGTGTTTTTAAAAAGAGGATGTAATCTGAATAATCTGAGTAAATGCAAGAGCTCTTTATTTCTAATAGCAATTTTCTAAAGGCAATTCGCTCTCACTGAGGACATTTTTACATTTGAAGGTGAGAGGGTGTTGAGTGAAGCAGCATGCTTTAGTAAACCAATAAATTAAAATTTATGCTTTGCTATCAAACCCATTTCCTCTAAGAAAGTCATTGAGTGTGATTTTCTTCATCCTTGAAAGGGAAATGATGGGCCCATCTACCTTTCATGACTGTAGGAGATTTAAATAAAATGTAATCAAAATACTTTGCAAACAGTAAATCACCACACCAATTTAGCTATTAAGGTTAATAAAAGCGTGTTACTTCTCTAGTAATAAACTACATACAAATTTACAGAGATTATTTCAGAGACCCCATGAATCACATGATCAACACATTCCCTAACAGTTGGAGGAAACCATTGCCACTGAAGCTCATGGAGGAGCAGCCATCGGTGATGGGGGAGACATAGCAGAAGACAAAGTTGTAGAGACAGATTCCCCACCCCACACCCTTCAGCCCTCCCTTCCCCAGTACCAGAGTGGTGAGAGATCTGTGGTAATTTCACTTTCTTCCTTGTTTTCTCATTGGGGGAGTTAGCCATGACATCATTGGCTAAAACCCTCTGAATTCTCAGGTCACAGAGAAAGTCAAAGGGAGTCTATAGGAGCCACAATGCAGCTGACAAGGCAACTTCTGGTTACTCAAACTTGAGGCTTTACCTTTCCTCTCTCTTCTGCAGTCTCCTGTACCCCTCCAAATTCCTCACATTTCTGTTGTCCTCAAACCTCCTCTGCCTCTGCTTCTTTCTTATCATGCGTGACCCAAGCAGCAACAGTCTCTCCAGAAACTCCAGTACAACACAGGCGTTGTTCTTGCACTGCCTGTATCTATGATGTTTAACTATCTTTAATCCTGCATCTATTGACTTTCTTATTAGTTGGATTTCAAGCCAACTAATTTTCCATAAAATCCTTTTTGTGCAGAGGATGACAACCTACCCACCCTCAACTAGCCATCATGATAGGAAAAAGGGATCAGAACCCAAGTTTGTATCTGACTTTGCTCTAGGGTCTGGTTGGGTTCTGCCTGGAACTATCCACTTGACCTTGACGTTGTTATCCATCCACCCCTTAAGACTATGCCTTGGTCAGCCTCTGGCTTGACTCCCCTTTCTCACTGCCAACCTCTCACTAGCTCCCCTAGGTTATAAAAATGTCAGAGCATTTAATTCCCAGCAAGACAGCGATGAACAAATTGACATATTATTCAAATACCAAGCGTGGAAAGGGATTTCATTTGCTCTCATTAGTACCATTAGCAACAGTAATTCCCTGTCAAAAGGTAAGAGCTAGGCAGATATAGAACACTCTTTGAGGTAAAAACTTCACTTGTGCCAGTCAAACTGCTTGATAGTATCTGGGTAGAAAGAACATTCCTTCAGTATATAAGGGCATGCTGCTAAACAAAGCTTTCTTCACATTGTACATAAGAAAAATCTAAACCTGCCCTAAAAATCTTGTTACTATTTCTGAGCAGTGTCATGTAGAATGACATAAATACCAGAAAGTCTTCTAAATCGTATTACATAATGATAATTGCTAACATTTTTAGAGGTTTACTATATGCCAGGCACTTTGTAAGCACTTTATAAGAGCCATCTTTTTACATATTATAGACTTCATGTAGATTAAGAGTAGGCAGGATGGTGTAATGGTTGAGCTTGTTAAATATAGATCTCTCTTATTAACTGCATGCTGTTTGAGAGATTACTTAACCTCTCTGGCCTTAATTTCTTTGTCCATAGAATAAAGATGATAAAAGTACTCAGCTCATGAGGCTGTTGTGAGGATTAACAGAGAGATAATAACAACTTATATGTCTTCAGTGATTTCCATGTGCTAGTACTGTTCTCTAAATGGTGATTAATTAGTTTAAATTTTAAACAAAAAAGCACTTAAAGCAGTATCTGGCTGTTAGAAAGTGTTCTATTTTATTCTGTCACTCAAGGGACTCTCACATAAAGTGCTCCTCTAAGTCCTCCTGTATGTTTGGGTTTCCTACTGTCCAGCCATACATGAAAAAGACTTACATGGTCAGCACATTGCCCAAATGGCTGCTATTCCTTCCTCAATTGCCCTGGCTTGCTGTTACTGCCAAAGTCCTCCTTACAGACAGGCTAATGCCTATACTCTTCAGTAATACCTTTTTCCTCCTTCTATCTCTTTGTGTGTGTGTGTGTGTGTGTGTGTGTGTGTGTGTGTGTGTGTGTGTGTGTGTGCGCCTGTGTGTGTGCGTGTGTGTGTTGGAGTCTCACTCTGTCTCGCAGGTTGGAGTGCAGTGGCATGCTCACGGACACTGCAGCCTCAACCTGCTAGGCTCAGGCGATCCTTCCACCTCAGCCTTCCAAGTAGCTGAAACCACATGCATGTGCCAAGACACCCGGCTGATTTTTTTATTTATGGTGGAGAGGAGGTATCACCATGATGCTCAGGATGGTCTGGAACCCCTGAGCTCCGTCAAGCCTCTTGCCTCCACCTCCCAAAGTGCTGGGATTATAGGTGGGAGCCACTGTGCCTGGGTTCTTCTATCTCTTTTATGATCAAGACCACACTCCACCTCTTCCACCTTTTTTCCTGCATTTTCCCAACACTCTTCTTCGAATACACTGACCCTAATGCTTTGGAAGAAATCAAAAGTAATTTCTTCTTTGAAAACAGTAGGGACTCTGGTGCTGGAAGTAACGACTTCCACTAGCTTCCGACCCATAAATGAACCTGGACATATTGCCAAGAAGGGAAAAAATCCATCTAAATGGGCAAAGACAGAAGAATATTGTATTCAAGTCATAAAGTCAATTAGAAGACAGCTTCTACAATAATAAAGGGAACTGTTTTTTAAACTTTTCTAAATGATGTCTAATAATATACTTTAAAATTCTTGTATATTGGAAAGAAAAAAAATCACTATTTGTCACACCAAAGAATGTTAAGCTTTCAATGAAAAAGACTTCATAAATATTAAGTTCCTACCTTAGTTACATTCTATCCCCAAACAATATTGTGATTGTGCCACACATTTCAAGAACATAGAGGATGTAGTGGCACTTGCTTCCAACAGGATGATTTATGAAGGGGTCTTGTTTGAAAAGTATCCATATTATAAGATAAGCCCAGTTTCCTTGGCCACAGCAATTCTGCTCTAGTGTTGCATGCAGTAATTTACAATTTTCAAGGAATCTTAAAAAATAAATCAGATGTTTTCTACCTGACTTATTGCAAAGACAGGCAACTAACAAAACACCTCTCAAGTCTACCCTTTTCTTTTTCTCTTTAAAAAAATTTTTATTATAAAGATGTGGGGTACAATTCAGGGTTAGGTACATAAACATTGATCTTGCAGGTACCCTTGATGAGGTATGACCCTCCCTCCCCTAGCAGTTTCCCTCAACTGCCAATCCCACCTCTGCCTCCCCTGACAGTTTTCCACTAATGCCAGTTGCTTTCTTATAGCATTATAATTGCTCAAGATCCACTTATGAGTGAGAACATATGGAACTCTGTTCTTTGTTTCTGTGATATATAACTGAGTATGATTGACTCCAAATCCATTCAAGTTGCTGCAGAGTCCATATATTTGTCCTTCTTTATGGCTGCATAATATTCCATTGTTGGTCTACCCTTTTTCAAAATCTTTCACTCTCTTAGTTCAGAATCTCCCTCATCTTTGTTCTGGAGGGTAGCATTAACTTCTGGACTTATTTTTGTCTACCCAGTATAGTCTCCCTCTAGTCTATTTTTTATGCTGCTGCCTCAACTTCTTCAAATGCATAAGGTTTCCCACAGTATTCAGGTATAAATTAGCTTAAATTCCACAGGAGGGTCTATAAAAACACTCAATGGAAGTGGGGACTCAGCATGGTTAACAGGGCTGAATCTGGTCTGACATCCCACTCTGCACTCATTGGTATTGCAGTAGCCTCAACAACAAATGAAAGCAATATTTGCTTCATAGGTTGTAGTAAAAAATAAATAATGCATGAAAAATGTTTGGCCAGGTTTGGTGGCTCAGCCTGTAATCCCAGCACTTTGGGAGGCCGAGGTGGGTGGACTGTCTGAGCCCGTGGGTTCGAGACAAGCCTGGGCAACTTGGCGAGACCTTGTCTCTACAATAAATTAAAAAATTAGCTGGGCATGGTAGTGAGCGCCTGTAGTTCTGGTTACTTGGAAGGCTGAGGTGGAAGGATCTCTGGAGCCTAGCAGGTTGATGCTGGAGTGGTGAGTATGCCTGCACGCCAGCCTGGGTGACAGGGTAAGACTCTAACTCAAAGAAGAAAAAAAAAAGAAAGAGAAGAAAAGAAAAAAAGAAAAAATGTCTGCATTAATGCCAAGTAATCAGTAGTTAATTATTGTGGTTGTGGTGATGATGAGATGATGATGATAATGGTGACGATGACGATGATGGTGATGGTGGTGGTAATGATGATGGTGATGATGATGATGACGACAATGATGATAATGATGAGAGTGATCTGGTCCCTACACAACTTTCTGAATTCTGCCCTCATTACACCTTTCTGACTAATTAGACTTACAGAGATTTTGATACTTATTCCTCCCTGATTTATTCATAATGCTTTCTCTCTAGTTTCTCCCTTCTCCAGTCTCCTACTTAACACTCACTATTTCCTCAAGGCTTATCCTAATGCTTCTTTCTCCATAAAGCATTTTCTCCCCCTCCTCTGTAACATCTGCTCTGCACTATTTGACTCCTAAATGGATTCCAAGGAAGCACTGAATCTAAGGACTCTGGACTGTCATTATCTTCTCAATGTCAAGTGCAGTGTCTGACTCAAATATATTCCATATAAGTCTTTTATTTAATAAATAGGAAAATGAATGAACGTTAGAATTCTGAAGCCAAAAAGCTATAGAATATTTGAGACTGAGATCTTGGACTTACAGATGCCAGTATCAATGAATTTCCTTGATCAGTATTTCTCTATATAGAAGGAAAATTTCATAAGAATACTCACCATCTTGTCCTGTATCAACCCAATTCATCAGAGATGCTTGAAATGAATCCTCATTAATGAAAGAACCTATTTGTTGTGCCTAATTCTAGAGACTCACTGTCCAATAAAATAGCACTAGTCACATATGACTTTTTAAGTGTAATCTACTTAGCATTAAATAAAATTAGAAATACTGTTCCTCAGTCACTGTAGCCACCTTTTTTTTTTTTTTTTTTTGAGTTGGAGTCTCACTCAGTTGCCCAGACTGGAGTGCCGTGGCCGCTCCCAGCCACCACAGACTCGATCTGCTGGGCTCCAGCGTTCCTTCCCCCTCAGCCTTCCAAGTAGCTGGAACTACAGGCATGCGCTGCCACACCCGGCTAATTTTTTTGTTTTATTGTAGAGATGAGGTCTTGCCAAGTTGCCCAGGCGGGTCTCGAACCCGCGGGCTCAAGCAATTCACTCACCTCAGCCTCTCAAAGCGCAGGATTACAGGCTGAGCCACCGAGCCCGGCCTGTAGCCACCTTTCAAGTGCTTGATAGCTACATGTGGTTAGTAGTTACTGTATTGGTCAGTGCAGATAGTGAATATTTCTAGGCTCTCAAAAGTTTTTATTGAACAGTACTGCTCTGAAGTTCTGCCTCTCCACTTCTCCTAAATGTAAGGTTACTTTCAAGTCCAATTATCCTCTGCCCATTCTTATATGAGGAGAAATTTCTTTTGAATAAATTTCAAACAATAGTAATGTGGAAGTAGATCCTAGTCAAAATGTTTTATTGTTTTCTATCAAAGACAAGCCACCCCAGATTTTACTATTTGGCATTTCATTTCAGCAAAACTATAAAAAATGTATTTTCCCTCTCAAATCCCAGTTGATATGAGACTTCTTATTTGCAACATCAGTTGTGAAACAAACACACATAGATGGATAAAAGGATATATAAACTTTTTTTTTTTTTTTTTGATCAGGGTCTCACTCTGTTGCCCAGACTAGAGTGCTATGACACGATCACAGCTCATGGTAGACTCTACCTCCTGGGTTCAAGCAATCTTTCCATCTCAGCCACCCAAGAAGCTGGGACTACAGGTACATGCCAACATGCTCAGCTAATTTAAAAAATTTTTTTGTAGAGATGAAGTCTCGCTATATTGCCTAGGCTGGTCTAGAATTCCTGGGCTCAGACAATCCTCCTGCCTCAGCCTCCCAAAGTGCTGGGATTACAGGCATGAGCCATCATAACTGGTCAGGATTCATAGACTTTTAAACTTTTTAATGTTAGTATTTTAATAACCCAACATATGTGTATACTTTATGTTAACTCATCTAGTGCATAGCAGGACCCAGGCATTCTGATTCGTAAGCCAAGACTCTTTTCCTACACCATGCTGTCTTATACATGTTCGATCTAAAGAGTGAGGAAGTGGAACAGTTAGGTAAGCATATAGTCATGTCTGTGACTTCTTACAGCTTTACAGTTTCTAGAGCAGAGATATGAGCTGGTGTGTTACATTTCCCAGAAGATTTTTTTCCAGAATGAATTTCTAATAGCAGAATTGTTAGGTCCACGGATATGAAATTTCAGTCTGCCACACATTGCAAGGACGACAAACAAACAACCAAAACCCCTCAAGCCCCAAAACAAACCTATGCTATCAAGAGCAGTGTATGAGAGTTCTAATTTTCTACACCCTCCGTAAACCAGGTATTATCTACCCATCCACTTCCTTTCCCTCCTTCTTTTGCTTCTCCCTTTCAAAAACATTTGCTAACTATTAAAATGGCATTTGTTTGTTTGATTTTCAGATATTTTAAAAACAATTAGTAGGGTTTTTTTCCCTTATGGATGTATGATGCCTAATTATATATATTATGGATATTTACTTTTTCTCTTTCATATGTGTTGCAAATATTGTTTCTAATTTGCTATTTGTCTCTTAATTTTACTTATAGCATTCCTGAAGAAATAAGTTTTCATATTATCACTCCTTATGGTTTCTGCCTGTGAGGACATGCTTTTCTATCTCAAGTACTATATTTTCTTCCACTACCTTTATAGGTTCACATTTTATACTGGAATTGCCAATTCATCTAGTATTTTTCTTTCTTGTGAGAAATGGGTAAAGGTAAATTATTTTTCTGAGTAAATTTTTCCCCAAACATATCAAAATGAATGGGTTTCAAACATAAAATATTGTTTTATTCAAAAATTATTTTAAATTAAAAAACATAATTAAAATATTGAAATGGTATCAGCGGTGAATATTTCATAAATTATTATGTAAATTACTACAATAATATCACTCTAAAATGTATTAAGTTAATATTATCATGAAAGTGAAACCAGTTGGTAACCCCTTTATATACTAAAAATATAACTAATCATTCTTTCCTAGAAATGAGTTTACTCTTTTCTTATCAGAGATGGCTCACGCATTGAACAATTCATGATAAGTTTAATCATTTTTTATGAAAGCACCTAATACTTATTGAATGCAGCCGACATATTTTATAATAGGGTCTGATAAGAACATAACAAGTACATCTATTGTTAGTGATTTATAAATGCTATCAATGGAATTAATTAAATTCAAGAGTTAATTTCTGAGAATTATATTACTCATTGGAAATTTCCACTTTCTTTCTAAAAATATTGGCCTTTTACTACATAAAGAGCCAAGAGTTTTTAAAGTATTAGTCTCCAAATTAATCATTAACGCCAACATCATTATCATTTTGATCATAGTACCATTACTTTCCTTTTCATTTGAAAAGTTTTAGAAATCTTTAAAAAAAAAAAAAGCCCAGCTGTTTTCATACCAAAAAAATGACATAGTGGTCAGTAATAAAATCCATTTTAATAAAATGATAGGTTCAAAAATAATTTCTGATAATAAAATCTCTAAATGATATTGAGTCATCATTCATTGGCTTGATCTTCACTCATTTTAGAAATATTGTCTTGGGTTTCAAAACCTGATATTCATTTTCTAGAAGAGACTGTACTGTATTAGACAATACAGTTCTTCTTTATCATGACTGTTAAGCATCTACCTCTTTAAAGGAGGCAAATGTTTGCAGATAATTATCTATCTGTCTGAGAGTCTAGAGAGCTCTTAAAATTAAAGCTAAATTGTTTAGGATCACTACCAACCATTCAGAATTTACAATAAGGCATGATTTACACAAGAACTGACACAAATATTATTCAATTCAAACATCTTGGCAAAATTTCTTATTTAAAACAAATATACCAAAAATCAATTTTGCTTCTTAAGAGTGTAAATACCAAACTAACTATAAAGCTTCCATCATATGATCTCTCAGTGACAATGACTTCAGAAATGGATGTGTACATAGGTCCTAAAGTCAGCTGAATAAAGATCACAGAAGTTTGGGTATATATTGGTTTTACACACTTCCAGCTTTAATGTGTAAGCTAGCTAATAGCCCACCACTACAAGAACAGAAATAAATTCAATTATAGAATTTTTTTTTCACTTCAATTAATAGAAAGGAACTAACTATGCCTTATTGTGTATTTTAAATATGAAACAATGAAATGATACTTTTCTAGTAATTTCGCCTTATCCACACTATCTCTTTTCTCTGATATACAGAGGTTAAAGCCATTAGAGGAAAGAAGTAAACGTGGGTAACAGATCATTTATGCTTTTATCTTTACCTTTTGTCTATCTTTTTATATCTTGTGTTCTCTCTCTGTGTCTCTGTCTCTTTTCTTCTTTCTCTTCCTCCCTTTTTTATTTTTCTTTTATTAAAAACTGACTATTTTCTACCTCAGACATTGTCAGTTTGGAGAATTTCATACTTTAAAATATTTTACCAGGTTTCATTTTTCACCAATTTGGGGAACTCCCTATTCTCTAGTAATAACAACTTCTGCTCGTGAAAATATTTTATGCTTTGGAGGACATGCTAATAGCTCATTCTGTATTCACATATCAGAGGGAAAAAGAAAAGAATGGGCTACAAGCGTGAACATTTTACAAATGTTAGGTGTTATTATAATGCTTCTGATATTTGTTATCATGGAAACAGTCCTCTTTAATTGAAATTATGGTAAAGCAGTGTTTTGAATAATGATTATAACTCCTTGCTCAAACTTAGAAGATGGCTATGACCATATGAAAACTAGAGAGATTTAAGAAATAGCAATGAGAATCACAAAGCATAAATTAACAAACTTTAAAAAAACTGAAGTTTCACTTTTCCAAGAACGTGTGTTGTGTGACAAAATTGGGATAATTTACTGGTTTTAATCCTAATTAGTGCCAGTTAATGGCAAATAATTGATTTTGGTTCACTAAGAAAGTGTTTTTCAAAATATTTTCCCATATGAAAACATTGCAGGTGAGCAGTGAATACACCAGAAAAACGGTGGAGCTCTGCTACTATTTAGTCAGGTTTTATCTCTAAAACCTGCTAAGACAACTTTGTTTTAAAAGGACAGAAGTTACATAGGTTAGCTCTTGGCTAAAAATTAAAGGAAATCCTAATATCTTAGGAGAAAGTCAAACATCAGATGTCACAGAAACCATGAACAAGGAACTGAAATAACTTATTGATAAAGAAATTTTCTTCTCCTTTAACTTGCTTTGGGTGCTCCAAGCCTCCCATTTTGAAACAAACTGCTAGGGTGATATGTAAACAACCCAAGAGGAGGCTTTTGCTCTCTGGGAACTGATGCTTCACAAAGCCACACTGAATTGTTTACATTCGGTTCTCACCAACCTCTGAGCAAAAGAGTTCATTTTACACTCACCCATATTGTATTTACTTCTATTTTTAAATCCTCTGATACACATACAGCCACAATGCCTGAAAGAATAGAATGTTAACGGAATTAAAATATGTTGTAAAAATTTTAGGTAACACTGAACTATTCATGTTGGAGGAGGCTGGCAATAATATGATGAAAGAAGAGAAAAAAAGCGCACATGCAATAAAAACACTAAATAACATGCTGGAGAACTTTGTCCTACTGCTTAATTTGTAGAAGAGACAAGTAGCTTTGGACTCATGCCACTAATAAGGTGTTCGCTTAGAAAAGCGGACCATTTTCAAAGAATGAAACAAGAAAACACTCTGCTCAGTTTCACATTGATCTGAAGACCCTGATGATTGCATTCTGATGATTTCCTCTGCAGTTTTCTTTCTTTGACTTAACATACACACACGCTCACACACAGTACCATGGAATTATACAAATTTACAACGTTTCAGACTTTCAAAAGAAAAACAGTTGAAACCAGAGGTGGAGGAGTTGGGGGTGGGCAGGAGAAATTTGTCCCGTGCCCATGTGGGGGTGGGGGTGGCGGCGACAGTGAAATTCCACCCAGCAAGTTATGCCACTGCGACACAAGTCAGAGAGTTCAGTTTCATAGATTCAATTGTGCCTTACCTGGTTTTGTAGTTAAATACACCAACATGCTCCTAATTTCTCCTCTGAAGTACTACATAGGCTGAAAACTATAGTATTTGACCTTACACATTTCCGCAGAAGAAACTCCAAAGTAACCTTTAACTTCAATAAAAAGCTGTGTTCATTCTTCCCCTTGTGCTCAACACGCAGCAATCTAATACACCTCATCATGTGGTCCGTTACCATGGTAGCAATGAATCCAGCTGCTGAAATACAAAAGACTGACAAAAAGTTGCTTTTCTCCCCTCCACCCACCCTGACAAAGTCAGATTTTTTTTTTTCTGTATGACAAGTCTAATTTGAATATGCTTCTCTTGCTGACTCAACTTCATGAACAAGAAAAAAAGGCTAACGGAGGTATGAGAATAAAAGATCTCCCAAAGCGTTGAAACTAACTAATGAAATAACTATATGCCTTTTAAGTCGCCACTAATCTCTGGAAATACTGATCGTTATCTGCTACTTCTGCCAACTAAATATTTTTAAATGTCAGTCACTAACTTAATAGGATATGCAGCAATAGCCTCACAGCTCCTTTAAAAACATAAAAAAATACATTAAATTATTCAGTAAACACAGATGCTCAAAACACTACATCAGTGTACCAAGGGCTAGTCTCAAAGTGCTTTTTTCTAGAGCAAACTTCTAATCACAGCTTGGATGTGGGAGGTAAAATTCTCCATTTTCTTTTCATCAAAACCCTGTGTTTAACTGTTATTTAAGCAGATTAGATTTCAGTTCTATTTAAATGGTTCAGAGATGTAGTTCTGTGGCGACACAGTCTGCTAGAATTAGCCAAGCTATATTTGGGGGGGTTCAATATTAAGAGCAGGGGTCTTGGAGTTGGAACGATATGAACTCTGAACAATCCCAGGACTCCCCAGAAGGGAGTCTATGGCTGTGTAGTTAAGATTTAAGACATCACCTTCCACTTACTACCAGTTCTTTAAGGAAAGGCAGAGGGAGTCCCAGCGACTGGAGCTGCCCCTCATGTCAGCACAGTCCTTCCTCCCACCAGGACACATTCACCAGCTGGTGACCCAGGCCTCCGGTGGGTCACTACTTTGTCCCTCTGGCCTCATATTTTTACTCTGCTGCTTGTACAGCCTGCTTATTTCCCAAATTTAGCTCATATTTCATAATTTGTTTACATATCTATCTTCTCTTTTTAGACACAGACTCCCTGAGGAAGAGGAATATTGTCTTATTCATGTTTTTATACCAAGCCACCAGCAAAAGATTTGGCATTAGATAGATAGGGCTACTACTTGAATGGATAAAGAAGGGAATGAAAGACTGGAGGAAGCCTCAGCTCCTCCAGGACTATGTTCACAGCATGCCTTGTTGTGGTTCAGCCCTTCAGGGATCTGCACAGGATTCTGCTTAACGTACAACATGGCAAAGGAAGGCAGGGAGAGGACTATCAAGAGCACCTGCAGAGTTAAGCAGATGTGGATTTGAAACCCAGCTCTCCTCCATTCTGCTTTTGTGATCTTGGATGGATTGTATCACCTCTCTAAACCTGTTTACTCTTTTGCAAAATTCCTCAAGAGTTGCAAAAAAGGATTAAATGAGATAACCCAAAGAATGTACCAAACACTGAGCTTAAAAAGTGCTCAATACTTTCTGTTATTATTTAGGACATGTGTTTATGAATTTTGAACAAGAGGCACAATGAGAAAGCTGACTGGCATTTGACTTCCATTTCTTGGTGAAACTCATTTCCAACAAGATATGCATTATCAGTCATATGCTTCATTAAATTGGTTTGGATAACTACACAGCGTAAATATAGTGATCACTTCAGGCAAATAGCCAGGGTTGCTTGCTCCTTCCTACAAACCAACTAGAAGTGACTGACTGATTAGTCCCAAGTGTACACATATTCCTAGTACAAAACGGACTGTAGAAGAGTGTTAAACTTGATAGTCAATTTTTTTCCATCTATGAAAGAAAAACAAATTAAGTAAAGTAGTTCATTGCAGTATTGAGACTGGACTCTAGAAAAATTGTATATGTATTATTTGTTAGTGACATTTCTTTTCAAATTAAGGTGGGGTATAAAGAACCTCCATCCTAAAGGACCTCAGAATAGAAATTATACACATAGATTATATTTTTAATAATTAACCACTATTGGATAAACCATAGTCTTTAAAAGGTCACCTTGATCTGTCACAAGTATTGTAACTTGCTGTAACAGTGTAGACTTTTACCTGTTTTTCTCCACAGTCATCTAATTCAGGAAATTACCTGACACTAAAGCCAATGGCACAGGAAAATTAGCATTAAAATCCCTTTGAAGACTATGGCACAAAGCAGCAGCCAGGGGTTAAAAAAGCCTGTGGCATTAAAAAAACAAAACAAAACAAAGACAACTTTCATTGCAGGAAGTTACCAGAAAGAATAACATGAATGTTGCACCTTGCAAGATTTATCTATCATGAAAAAAAGAAAGAAAGAAAGGAAAGAAAAGAAAAGAAAAGCCCTACAACAAATCAGTTGAGATGATTAAAATAGCTTTGGCTTTGCTCCAACCCTGAAAAATTCTTAAGTGTGGGGACTCAAGATGATACAATCCTATAAAATATGTGAGGCAGACCAGGCAAAAAGGCAAGAAGCAGCTACACTGGAAAATTAGCACTTCCTAATCCTCTTCAGAACAGTTGAGGAAGGAGAGACTAATAGAACCCCAATTTGAATAATTCATAACTATTCTCATGTGGCTGGCTGGAGAGAGACTTTCACTACTTGCGTTTGTTAGGAGTGTTGACCTTGCACATTTTTTTCCCCATACAGATTGGTTATGTGGTCAAGTATCTAAATCTTCATTTTGTAAATGTAAGCGCCTATTATTCACCTAGTTAAGGTACACTACCACTGGTGGATTTAATATGATTGGCAAATATCCTTTGTCAGATATTAAAGCAATTCGGTTGCGTCCTTCTTTAACCACTAGGGAAGTTTGAATATTGACTTTTCACTTAATGGAAGACATACCAGTATAGTTAGTTGCTCAAAGTTTCAAATCTCCTTTTGCTAAATATTAAAATTAACCTCTCTCTCAGTGCAAACAAAATATGTGACATAATCTGTGCTGGTGTGGCCCACTTAATTTCATATGAAGAATTCAATCACCTAGAAAGAAACCATTTTTGAGACATAGATGATAATGCTTCAGGATGTACCCCAGAAAGTCGATTTGTCAAACCCTGGTTCCCTTGAGACAGGAGAGAGCTTAGAGATTATTTGCTCATTGCCCACTCTTTAGATGTGAAGGCACCTAATTTCTCACAAACTCAAGGTAACAACACTGACTCAGAGGTCACCAGCTTAGATTAAAAAGCCTGGCTATCCCCCCTGCCAAAAAAAAAAAACACTGCCTGCCAATGTTAACGAAACTAAAACAAAAACGATTTGAGCCTCTGCAAAGGTCATTTTTCACATCACATTTTAAAATTATTATTATTTTTCTTAATACCACAAAGTGCTTTATTGCTAAGGTGCTGGTTTAAATTAAATAAGAAAAGTTGTTAACGGTTACAATAAAAGATTGTGATCTACTGAACACTTTTTGCAAGTGCATAGTTTCTTGTGCCACTTCAAGCAGCTGACCTAAAAAATATTAATCAGATTAGTATCTATTCTATTCATAAAAATTTCTTATGAAAGAACAAGGCTGTTGCAACCCCTATATAAATTGTAACCCAGTTTATATAACTTAATATCAAGATATTCTATTTTACTCTCAAGATGTTTCAAAACACGCACTTTTCTTTTGAATTATAATAATGGGGCTACAAATAATAAGGATTTCTTTATGTTTTTCTATGGTGGACATATCACAGAAATTACATTTTCAAACAACACCAGGAAATTGATGTCTACATATCTTACAGATAACCTACTGTTAACCCTGAGTCATGATGTCCTATCATTTATGGGAATGTAGTTACAAACCTCTGCTTTTGTAGTGTTTCATTTATTTAAAATTCTTAATTATATAGTTATATTGTGAATTTATCTTTACTGAAAAAATGTACTTGGTTTTTAAATTTAATAATATAAAGTCGCACTTTTTGTCCATATTCTCAGTAAAAGATATGGCTACATGCTCATTATAGAGAAGCTGAAAAATACAGAAAAGATTTATGAAATGACATGGAAAACACTTATGATCAACTGTCAGAAGCAACCAATTTCAGCACTTCGATGTATTTCTTTACATAGTAACAATTCTGAATTATTTTGGATATTGCCTTTTTACTTAAAGACATGTAAAATAAGCACAATATGGTATACATTCTTTGAAAATACTTTTTAATGGTTGCATAAAATGTTATCATCCTTTATTATTAATATATATTTAGTCTTTTACAGGTTTCTAATTATAAGCAATGTATCTTTGCATATAAATTTTTGGTTAGACCTTGGATTATTTCCTTAGAATAGATTCCTGGAAGTGGGGGCTGGTTAACTGAGTTCAAGTTAGAAAATCAAGGGCAAAATTTACGAATTGGCAGGCTCTGTATCCATAATTTAGTCTAATACCTCATTTTCTTAATGAGGAAACTGAGGCTTAATAAGTTGAAATAACTTTATTACATGTCCCAGGGTGAATTATTTCAGTGCTAGAATAAAAACAGGGTTCTTTGTGATTCTTTTTTGTTTTTTGTAATGCAATTTTACCACACTGACTCTCAACAGCAATTCATCTCTGAGAGACTCCCTCTCAGTTCCAGTTTGATGTCATCTGTGAAGAGACTTCATGAATGTGTTCTGGAGACCAAGTTAGAAATAGGAGTTGCTTTGAGATGGGTGAGGCTGTTTTTAATTTATTTTTATTTTTATTTTTTTGCCAGGGACAATCCACATGGCAGTGTCTCTAAAACAACCTTCCACTGATGGCAGAACAGAATGGAAACTGAAAAGAAGTAAATATTCTCCCAGATGAAAATCTGTTCCATGGATAACAAAATAGAAGGATTACAAGAGAGCTGAGGGCACAGGATGCTCATGAAGTTAGTGAGTTGAGATGGATAGAAAATCACTGGTGCTCTTTCATGGCCCTGTAGTCTGTTGAGAAAATAGTTCAGTGTGACTTGAGTGGCAGGCTGTCAGGTTACTCAATAAGTACCTGTCTGGTCACCCCTCCATGGCAATCCCATATCCTATAAACACAGATGTATTTGCACAGCCATGATGTCCCCATCTGACAGAATATATTCTTTCTCACAGGGAAAAGGGACATTTCTGAAAATCAAGTGTACTTGTGAAGTAAAGAAAACAGACAGATTCCAAGAACCTCACTCTTAAAAGAATTCATTTTTGTAGTCTGGATACACAGGGCTAGAGATTATTGTTTCCTTGTTTCTTCCATGTGCCACATTCTAAAATGAGATAATTTATTCTAATTCAATAAATTTTAATTAAGTGCCTTCTAAAAACACTTATTGTACTAGATGTAGTCAAAGAAATGTAAATGACCTACAATCTAGATAGGGAGATAAAAATATGGATAAGGAAATACAATTGTAGATATAGCAATATATGAGAAAAATGTAATCAATTACTTTAACATAGATAATTGAATTAGGTCAATTTAGGCAGAAGGTTTAGGAGGGGAAAAAATCATCCATTCAATGTCCCCCAAGCTTGGAAAGCCTATAAGGTATATTTTCCCAGATTTTTTTACTTTGTGTTCAGGGACTTGGAATACATTAGCACAGTACACATTCTAAAGCTCTATGGAGAAATGCCTGGTGTACTTTATGAACATATTCAGTGACCAAGACGAGATGTAGAAGAGATAGAAATGACTGAGTTTCTTCCTCCCTTCCTTGGTAATGCTCCCTTGGGAGAAGAACAAGTAATTAAGTCATCAGCGGGCAAGGGAAGGGAGGACTGCACCTGCCCATCAAGTAATATGTGAATATACCTCATAGATAATGGAATGGAGGGGACTGAGAACAAATGCAGTGCCCTGTTTCCTGTACTCACTCAGCCAAAGTTAATTATTGATGACACTATGATAAAAAATAAAGAGGATGAGAAAAAGAAGCAAGTTAGAAAAAAATCAAGGTAAGACTATAGGAGACTAAATTATAATGGAAAAACACAGATTAAGAAACACTCTGGAAAGGATAGAAGTTGACTTAGTGGGAAAGAAAAAAATAAAAAGCATGTGTAGTTCAAGAAGACACATAGCAAAGTTGCCAAGAAGGGGGGGAATAGAAATGAATAGTGTAGAAATGCACGCTATTGAGAAAACTGTTTCATTAAATGGACACAAGCAACAAACCAATATTTGGAATTGCATTCCATATACTTAAATGAATCTCGTTATTGCAATGAATAAAAAAGGGTCCATCTAGTAGTTAAAAACACTTATAGAAACTGACCTACAATACAGTGATATCGAACACTTTGGGCCCTTCTGGATGTTTGTAGTGGTCCTGACAGGGACCATCCATTTGATATTTCAGAGGATCCCTGGAGTCAGTCGAAAAGCATGATCCTTGCTCTACAGGTTTCGCTGGTCAAATCTATATCAGGCCATTGCATTCTGTTTAGAGTCTCACAGTGACATGTGAAAGGGGAAACTGGAGAGGTTTAATAATAATGGTGAATAAACAGAAAGGGAAATGGAATAGAAGCCTGTGGGGGAGGCACTTGAGCATCTGAGACCATACCTGCATGTAAAAAACAGGTGTTCTTCATTTTTTAATTTTGTTTTTGTTTGAGTCAGTGTTGCACTCTGTCACCTAGGCTGGAGTGCAGTGGGCCTCCTGGGCTCAAGTGATCCTTCCGCCTTAGCTCCTGAATAGCTGGAATTACAGGCATGTAATTATGCTAGGCTGATTTTTTTGTAGAGATGAGATCTTGCTATGTTGCCCAGGCTGGTCTCAAACTCCTGGGCTCAAGCAAGCCTTCTGCCTTGCCCTCCCAAAATGCTGGGATTACCGGTGTGAGCCATCCACCTGGTCATGTTCTTCTTCTTTTTTTTTTGAGTTAGAGTATCCCTCGGTCGCCCAGGCTGGAGTGCAGTGGCATGCTTATGGTCACCCCAGCGTCGACTTGCTGGGCTCTGGCGATCCTTCTACCTCAGCCTTCCAAGTAGCTGGAACTACAAGTGTGTGCTATCATGCCGGGCTAATTTTTTAATTTATTGTAGAAATGAGGTCTCATCAAATTGCCCAGGCTTGTCTTGAATATGTTCTTAGTTTTTACTGAAGGCACCACAATATGCTTCTGGTAGGTTACACATTAGGTTGAACCTCCTGATATACATCTTGTGGTTATAAGTATATGAGACAGAAAGACATTAGCATGCTACATTGTTTATCAGAGATGAATAATGTTTTTAAAGGATATTAAATACTCATATTCATTATACATGTTAAAACTCTATGTCCCAGTGTCTGTATTTATATCCGCCTATTCATACCTATGAAACAAGAGAAACCCTATAATACAGATTAGATACTGTGGTTTGGCTTGTCCACCCATATTGTCAAACAATATCTAAAAGCAATAATATATAAAAGACTGAACAGAAAGACTATTTGTTTTATCTGTTTCACACTTATATTTGGTTAACACTGTAGAACAATTTAGAAATACAGGTTAGCAAAAATATTTTCTGATCATGTATAATCCCACCAACCACAGTCAACATTTTTGTATTTATGTATTCCTATCTATATCCATGTAAACTTGTAGCCTGATTGTAAAATGAATTGTCACCTTTGAAACTGAAGCTTTTTCTGCATTTGAAGGGGAGCTAGAAAGTTCATTACTTTATCTCTAAAAGAAGATCAGTCTTTTTTGGGGGGGGGATAAACTTTAATAGGTTATATATAGCTTAGTCTGGAAGACAAAGGTGAAGAGAAGAAACACTGAGCCACTCTATGTAAAAGAGAAAAATGCTGTGTTCATTATCGGAGGTATAGCTGGAAAATTATAAGTTGGAATGACAAAGGGACTAGGGATTAGATCCAAGGAGAATGGATGTTGAGGTTCTAGATGTGGGAGTCAGATCCAGGTCAAAATTAACGCCTACCTGTGGGGGAAACAGGTTCTAAAACATGGCGGCATGTTTTGAAGGGTACAACTTATGGTCTAAGGAGTAATTATGCTGATGACAAACTTTAAATATCCTGACTTATAATATTTCTGCTAATGTCATGATTTTAGGGAAGCTTTGGAAGCTGACCTAAGCTTCACAGTGGATAATTAAGGCTGTGTCCTTGTTTAGGATGGGGTCTAAAGAAGGAATTCCTCTCTTAGGTGATTTGATGCTCTTTCAGACCTCTCAGAGAAAGGGATATTAGAGATGACATTTGTGAAGAAGGCGGAGGTAGAAATTCTGGAAAAAGGAAGAACATGTGTGAGGTCCACGAGGAGAGAGGAGACTGGTATGATTGAGCAACATAGGATGAGCAGTGTAGCTGGAGCACTGCATGTAAAGGGAGAGGGTTATGCTGGGACCTGGCCTTTGTAGGCCAGAGATTCTGAAACTTATTTCAAGTGCCAAAGTAAGCTTTTGAAGAATTAAAAACATTGTAGTGGCATAATGCAACTTTTATTTTTAAAAGAACACCCTGGTTATGATGTGGAGAGTGGATGGGACAGGGGCAAGAGTGAATGAAATGAAACCAGTTTGGAGCCTGAGTATGATGCTGGACAAGATGCTGACAGTGGAGATAGTGACAAGTGGACGCATTTGAAATATAGTTGGAAGGTGGAATTGACAGGAATTAGTCCTAGGCCAAGCGTATTTTTAAAAACCTCCCAAAATTCTGAAATACATGGAGATGCTACTTACTATTGGCTGGGTGCTGAGGGAATGCAATGAGGGGTGAGGGGTGAGTGAGGGAAAGTGCTGAATTTGAATTGTCATATAGGCCAGCAGTCCTCAACTTTTGGCATCAGGGACTGGTTTCTTGGAAAATCGGGGTGTGGTGGAGAGGGTTGAGGAAGTGGGGGTAGTGAGCAATCATGAGGCATGAGATTCTCATAGGGAGCACACAACCTAGATCCCACGCACACGGGACTAGATTCTCGAGGAGCAGAATAGGGTTTGTGCTTCTACAGAATCTAATGCCATCAGCAGATGGACAGAAGGCAGAGTGGCCCACCACTCACTTCCTGCTATGTAGCCTGGTTCCTAACAGGCCAGGGACTGGTACTAGCCTGTGGCCTGGAGGTTGGGGAACCTCTGTCTGTGTCTCTATAGACTGTGTCTCTATAAGCCTGAAGCCCTGAAAATAGGGCTTGGATGGAGATATAGACATGGAAGTTGCAGGTACAGAGGGATGTTTTAAAAGCCACTGGAGAAGAGATAGCATACTTAGAGAAGCATGCCCAGGATGCCGCCTAGAACAAAGGGGCCCCAGAAGAGGGAGGACAACCTTGTGAGTGTGTTTCTGGGGAAGCTAAGACAAAGGAGATTTTCAGGAAGGAAGAAAGGGGTGGTTTTTGAGTTGAAAGATACTGAGCAGTTGAATAAGATGAGAGGGAAAGATGCATTCATTGGTTTTGGAATGTGGAGACGATGACTTAAGACTATTTTTTTTGTGGAACAGTGAGGGATAGGAAAAGGATGGGAGGTGGGAAGTAAAGTCAGCCTGTGTAGACAATTTTTTATTCAGAAACTATGATTTGTAGGGGAGCAGAAGTAGGGCAGCAATTGAAAGGAAACGTGAAGTCAAGAGAAGATTTCTAAATATAGGAGACTCAAAAATATGTACCTGCCAAATAGTCCACTAAAGGCAGAGAGACTGATAATGGGAGAGAGGAAATGGCTGATTGAATAGGCTCAGCTCTTGATAGGGGAAAAGGAGACAGAATACAGAGTGCTGGTGAAGAGAAAATGCCTTTCCCATGACACTAGGGACAAAGGAAGTGAGGAATGCAGATGATGCTATATTTGCTGGTTTGAAAATGGAAAGAAAAAAGGGGGAGTTCCTCTAAAATGGCTTCTATATTCTCAATGAAGTGGGAAGCGTGGTTGGTAGCTCAAAAGGAAGAATGGGCAGAAGGGGTTGGATGCAAATGCAAATAATGAATCTGTCACTGTGGAGAGTAAGAAATGAGCTGACCACAGGAATAGCAGGGTCACTATGGAGAGCTGCAGGCATACCTGAAGAGTGAGCATGAGCCTAGAGGGATACCAGCATGTTCTGTTGTGTGTCTTTCTTCAACAAACCTCAGCCAAATAGTTGCAAGTATGGATATGCTGGGTGAGGAAGCTCCCTATTGTCCGGTGTAATGTAGGATGGGAGGTAGGAAGTTAAAGACATAAAAGGAAATTTGTACAAGGGACCGGTACTAGCCTGTAGCCTGGAGGTTGGGGAACCTCTGACATAGACTGTGTCTCTATAAGCCTGAAGCCCTGAAAATAGCCAACAAGGTAGGAAGTAAAGACAGGAAGGGGATGATCCGTGGTGAGAAAGAACTAGGGCCAAAAGACCGTTTAATGAACACAAACAACCACCGATGTGGGCTATCAGAGCAAAATAACTGAAAGGGGAGAATGTGGTGTTTGGAGACTGGGATATCTTATTTTGTGATTGTGGAAGTGGTTCAGTTTCTGAAGGTAAACATCTCTAGTGGTCCAAGAGGCAGATGGCTGAGGTCAAAGGGAGGAATTGTTTTTCTGGATACGAGGAAGGTCTTGACTGGGCTGAAGTAATCAAGAATGGGCCAGACAGGTGGTTAACACCCTGTCCTAGCACTTGGGGAGGCAGAGCGAGAGGATTGCCTGGGTCCAGGGGTTCAAGACCAGCCTAGGCAACTTGGCAAGATCTTGTCTCTACAATAAATAAAGAAATTAGCTGGGTCTGTTGGTACACACCTGTAATTCTGGCTACTTGGAAGGCTGGGATGGAAAGATCATCTGAGTCTAGAAGATTGAGGATGCAGTGGCTGTGCATTCTAGTCTGAGAGACAGAGTGAGACTCCAATTCAAAAAAAAGAATGAAAACAAACAGAATATTTATGTGACCTAAGCAGAGCTAAACAGAGTTCCATGGGAGTCACAGTTAAGTTCAGTTGGGAAGATTATTTATACTTGGAGGCTCTGGTGGCTTTTTTCATTGATAGAGCTTCTTTAGGTATTAATCTAACACCAGAAGGAAATAGTGCTGAGAAAGGAGGAAAGAAACAGTGGCCTGAGTATAACCTTGGACCTCTGGAACTACCTTTATCTGAAGTCTGACTGTTCCTTTTTTGTCAAGTTAGGCTAAAAGTGTGTGTGTGTGTGTGTGTATGTGTGTTACTTGCAACGACAAGGTATAAATTAATATGAATGGGTCTATTTCACCAAAATTAAATATATAGAAATGTAACAGATTTGTTGGCTACCTACCCAATATCCATTCTCCCATTTTTCTTTGTTGGCAAAAGGCTAAATTTTTTGTAGTCTGTGTCTCCACCATAGGTCTCAGGGAAGGGTCTAGGTCAATCACTGTGAATGTAGTTGCCTTGCCAGTGATGCTGATGAAAATGAGAAGGAAAATCTGTTGGGGGAAGTGTAGTTGAGTCACGTGACATGAATTTTATGTGTCAGTCTGACTAGGTCATCAGGTGCACAAATATTTGGTCAAACATTATTCGGGGTGTGTTTGTGGATGAGATTAACATGTGAATTAGTAGACTGTGTAAAACAAATTACCTTCCCCAGTGTGGGTGGGCTTCATCCAATCTGCTGAAGGACTGAATAAACCAAAAGGCTGAACAAGAGAGAATTCACCCTCTCTGTGTGATGGTCTTCAAGCTGGGACACTGGGCTTTTCCTGCCTTTGGATTCACACTGGAACTTACATAATCATCTTTCCTGGTTCTCAGGTTTTTGGACTGCAGATATGGAGAAGTCTCAGCCTCCCTAATCATAGGAGCTCATTCATTACTATACTTCTTTTTATAGATATGTGTGTTTATGTGCAAATGCATGTGTGCATGTATATTGTTTCTGCTTATCTGGGAAAGCCTGACTAATACAAGTAGTGTCCCTCAAAAATTCACATCCATTTGGAAACTTAGATGTGATCTTATTTAGAAATAGAGCCTTTGCAGATGTATTCAGTTAAGGATTGACATGTGATCATGCCAGATTATGGTAAGCCCTAAATCCAGTGACTGGTATTCAAATAAGAAGAAGAGAGGGGATACACACACACACACACACACACACACACACACACACACACACACACGGGAGAAGCCATACGAAGACCAAGGCAGAGATTGGAGTGATGCAGCTGCAAGCCAAGGAATGCCAAGATTGTCAGAGCTACCAGAAGTTAGGAAGAGGAGGCAAGGGAGGGTTCTTCTGTGGAGACTTGGTAGGGAGAATGACCCTGTCAACACCATTATTTCAGACTTCTTGCCTACAGAACAGTGAGAGAATAAATTTCTATTGTTTAAAGTCACCAAGTTTGCGGTAATTGTTACAGTAACCCTAGGAAACTAATACAGGAAGTTTCTATGAAAGGCCTCTTCACTCAGAAAGAGACTTCCAAGAGAAATGAAAATGTTGATGCTTCAGAGGAAAGACAAATGGTTCTGTATGGCTGGGGCACAGGCTGAACGGAGGGTCAAGAACCAAGAAAAGTCTGAGAAGGTGACAGAGCTCAGCCTGCCATCACCAGGAGTATTGACAAGCGGATGGCAGATCGTGTGAAGGAGTAGGTCAAGGGAATTATGAGTTAAGAAGCAAAATCATTTTCTGAAAATAACATTAATGTTTTCTTTTCACATGCTGTAGATGATGGGTTTTTTTTCTGCAAGTATTGGCTCAAGTGGATTGTCTGCTTCCTGTTTTGTGGTCACCATCATTTCCTGGGGTTCTTCCTTGTCTAGTAGGTCAGATTCCCCAAGGGCCAGGCAACAGTCAGGGAGGTGGGCTTCTCTGGGAGGAAGAATGGGTCCTTTGTCTCCCATGGAACAAAGAGCATCTCACATCCTCCTGCAATGCTTACTACCTCAGACTGTAATTCATACAATCAAACTCCAGTTGCACAGTTTAGCCTTTTCTATATTCCAAGTCCTGTCCTGGAATTCCATTTTGCCCATCAAAGAGGGACTTTCAAAAATGAAATTTCCTTTTTTTTCAGGAACCCTTTGTCTCTCCTTCTATAACAATGTCATTTCTTCTCCAGTCCAGGTCCCTAGAGCCCAGTCAATCCATTCTGGGAATGGGGTAATGGGCCATGGTTAACTATCTCGTCAGTCTGCTCAAATGACGCTCATGTATTCGAATAGAGTCCTGTTTGAGACAGTTTCATGGAATACAGATGGCAGTTATGAAGGTATTTTTGAAGAGAGGATTGGACATAGAATCACAGGTTTTTTGAAGAGTGATGGACACAGCTGGTTTTTGGAATCTCATCTCCTTTTGAATTCAGGATCTACTACTTGTTGACTGCAAGTTACTTAACCTTCTGAGCCTCCACTTCACCTAAAAATGAAGATTATAGTAGTACCTCCATAATGGAATGGTAGTGAGGATTAAATAGGTAACAAATGGAAAATACCACATATGGAACAGAATAACTCGATCTCCTGGAAAAAAATTTCCCAACCTTGGCACTGTGGACACTTTGAGTCAGACAATTCTTTCCTTTGGGGGACTCTCCTGAGCATCGTAGGATGTTAGCAGAATCCCCAGCCTGCATTCATTAGATGCTACTGGCACTCCCAAGCATGACAATCAAAATGTCCACAGATACTGCCCAGTGCTCCCTGGGGAGCAAAACTGCCCCTGGTTGAGAACCACTGCTTTGGAGTAAAGTGGGCAGGTTTTTTGTACACCCCTCAAGAAATGGTGGTGGATAATTTTTTGTCTTGCCTATATAGAGGGCAGAGTTCACACAAATAATTTTGTTATGAATAGTGACATTTTTCTCATTTAAATAAAAACCCATCCTTCTTTCCAAACACTCTCCATCTCAGATAGTTGAACTTCCTCAATTTTCTACTCAGTGGGCTGGGAGGGTGAAGCAATGGGGGGGGGCAGAGTCTGGTGTCTGGTGACAGAGTTACCTTCCAATGCTGATATTTCTTTGATATCTTATTTTTTCCCCCTTAAAAAACTCATACTAAGTTTGCTTTCAACTCAATAGCATATCCATTACGGTTTTTATAAAATGTAGTGGCCTCCTTCCCCCTTGAAGATGAAGCGGTATTGTATCCTGGGGCTTTGAAAGATCCAGCATATGACCAAATATCCCAGTTGGAAGAGAATGGCATTGGGTGCACTTCAATCTGTTGGTGGTGTTTCCTTCAGAAAGTATCAGGTCTTTTTTTATCGTGTGGGTTCATTTCACCATCCTGCTCAATGTCTACTTACTTGACCTATTTTTTTCCTTTGCTCCTACCTTGCTTTTTAAAGCTACAACCTTTCAAAACAGGGGAAAACGTTTCAGAATCCTTAAACACTCAACTTGAAGAAGATAACACTATCAGAGAATGGAATAAATGCTGAAATATTTTTCCAACGGAGATGAGCAAACAGGATCACAAGCATGTGGAAAAGGCTGTTTGAGATTGTTGAATCCTTGCTGATATTTCATTCTGCATTCTGTAAAAAGTATTTCAAGGATTAGACCTAGTCCTGTTGTTTCTATGGTCATTCTCCAAACTCCTTTCAGACCATAGAGAAGGACATTATGTTATATGCTAATTCTTACTTTTATTATTTAATGAGCTACTTCTGAGAAAGCTACTGTTTCACCAGCTTATTAGAAATGTCTGGGATGGCTAGTGTAGAATTAAGTCTTAGGTCACCCAGCTGAAACTAATGTCAATGTTTCAGTTATTCATTTATGCTCTTCAGGCTCTAAGACACACCAACACTGGTTACTAGGCAACCATGGCTTATTGCAGTTGTATACAGTAAGCATGAACTCCAGGCATGAATAAGAACGGGGATGTGAATATTTTAATGAGAAGGCAATCATGGGCTAAACTAGACTATTACCTTTGTTATTAGGTGAGACAAAATATGAAGGCCTTAACTATCTGCCAGGAAGCAGATTAATAATGTTTTAATGAAAAAACTATCACGCTTACAGGTGACAACCCTACACACAACAGCTTCAGGACTGGATGGTATGGAAAATCTCAAAGGAGTGCTTTGTATCAGATGGAAGGAATCTATTAAGAACTGAGTTTAGGGGAAATTTGCAAGCCCTGCTTCTTAGGCCCTTTCACTCCTAGCATTGCAGGAAGGAAGAATCCAGAAAAGAATGGGATGCTTTGTATTGTATTTGGACTAATTTTACCATTGTACTTAATGTCTGCAAATGTTTCTTGCCAGAGAATTCCCAGTATAATGGGAATATGCCAGGGATTCAGGTGGTGTCATGCTCTGTCCAACTCATTGTGACACACTTGATTGCACAGGAGGAATATTAACTGAGGAGGGTTCAACCTGATGCAGTAGGGATCTGTTGAACTGAGGTTATGAGAGGCTTGTTTACTGTGGCCAAATGAGAAGATGAGGTTACAGCCTTATCTGGAACATACCAATGCTCTTTTCCCCTCAAATGTGTACCTTGTGGATGCTACTACCATCAGAGGATATTTAACTGCAGAAAGAAAATCATGTGATACTAGGAATGTTTAAATAATTAGGAAGATGTAGTATAGTAATAAAAATCTGTTAATAAAAAAGACAGCCACTTTACTTATTTGTCCAACCAGGACTGGATAAAAAAATACTGCAAGTATCTGAAAGCATATTATACACAGAAACAAATAGAGTAACATTTCCAGCCCATTGTTACAGAATTGTTATGAATTGACAGAGTTGAAAGATACATTTTTTGTCCGATTTGCTAATTTGAAACTATCAGATTCACAATTTAAGATTTGGCTAAAATAAAATCTGTGTAGATTTAAATTCATGTTTTGAAAGTTACAAAAATCAGTTGATGGCTAAAATACAAGCTCAAACAATAAAATGTCACAAATATGAATACATTAACACTAAAGCACATTCTTATTTACTTTTGTAAACCCATCACAATTCTTAGTTTTGGGTAGAAAAACATTGCTCCCTCCATTCTTGTAATAACACACTTTTAAAAATCATACTTATATAAAGGTAAATAGCATTCTGCAAATTCTTCTGGGGAATAAAGAGGCAGGTAACAAACCAAAGATAACTCAAGTCAAGGACATAACCTGGGAATATGAAAATAATTTTTGTTTTTTCTAAGGGACTAATGTATTTCTTACTCAAAGATACAGCAGTGTAGATATGCTACTCATGTTTTTAAAAAATTCTTTTTTCACTTCTGAAATGTTTAAATACATAGGAAATAGGCATAAAATAAGTTATTTCTATAACAGTAGTAGACCAAAGACATAGACATGTATCTCTTCAGTGTAATATCCACCTTTATGCTAGAATTTTACACATGCACACACATTCTCATTCACACAAGAGAGTAAGCAGGATGTGGGCCAGAAAGACATTTCTATTTTTCTTCAACATATGTCTAGCACCTAGCAAAGTTTCTGATATTAATTTTCAATAAATACTTGATAAATAGTAAATCTACTTCTACACATTGTACTCAAAACCAAAATCAATCATATTTTCTCAGTATTCTCTCCTTAAACCTGGAAACTTCTCCTGAGGAAAAATAAAATCAAGAATATAAGAATATTGGCTGGTTTGTTGTATGGTAGAGAAGAGCTGGATAGTAGGAGGTCCAGACAGGTTCTGGTTGTGGCTTTGCTTCTACTTATTGGGGAAGATCTCTGGGGCTTTTAATTTCCTCAAATAAAAAATTAGGGGATTTGGGTTAGATTATCTTAAATATCTTTTCTGATGCTCCAATTCTATGATTCTTTGGCATAACCTATGGCAAATAAAACTAGGATAATACTTGGAATAATTATACCTTATTTATTTCAGGCTCCCAGATATCCAACATAGAGCAGGCAACATAAAGGGATGTGTAATATATGATTAACGAATGAATGAATGATCATTATAGGTATAAAAGCTGCCTATGCATCCTTAAGATTTTTCACAAAAGAAAGGAGTCCTTCTCTATGGATACTAATTTCGAAAATAAAGTTTTGAGTGCTATTCATATTATTATTCTTATGCATGGAATTTGAATAGTTTGCTAAAAAAAATTCAGAACACATTCATGTACTTCCTAAAGAAGTGCTAATAGTATTATTTTGCATCCTAAACAAATCCTTTTATAATTAATTATAAATATTTCTTCCATAAATATTCTTAAGGAGAAAAAAGGAAGAGACAGAAATCCTTGCCTTAAAAAGACGCTACCTCCAGTGATGATTCTAAATAATGTTTAGTCCTAAAAGTCTATCGGTCTTTAGATACCAGCTTTAGATGCCAGCATCTCCAGGCTTATGAGCATATTGATAAGGAGGTTCTGCATAACCAAAGGTCTCAGAATCAAAAGGTGCTACCTTTTTTAAATGCTTGTTGAACAGAAATAATGCTAATTTTAGCATCAACCCAAACATAAACTTATTTACCAAGGAAAAAAAAAATTTAAATGGAAAATTCTAACACTATCCAACATACATATTCTCATAGGATTAAAATGGAAAGTTCTTCTATTTTTATTTTTTATTTTGGGGGCAGAATCTTACTCTGTTGTCCAGGCTGGAGTGCAGTGGTACAATCACGGCTCACAGCAGCCCTGACCTCTTAGGCTCAAGCTATCTTCCCTGAGGAGTGCCTAAGTAGTTGGGACTACAGCACGCTACCACACCCAATTAATTTTTAGATTTTTTTGTAGAGACAAGGTCTCATTATGTTGTCCAGGCTAGTCTAGAACTCCTGAACTCAAGCAATCCTCCCATTTTGATGCCCCACAGTGTTTTGATTACAGGCACAAGCCACTGCGCCTTGCCAGAAAGCTCTTTTAGAGTGGCAGTTTGCTGCAATGGAAAGATCTAACATTTTCATTCTGCCACTTACCAGAAATATGACATTGGCAACTCAACTAAACTCTTGGAATCCTAGTTTTATTTTTTCCTCTGAGTAACAGGGATAATAGCTAATTTGAGGGGTTATTATGAAGATTAAATAAGATAATGTTCAAGGAGCATCTGCTTTGGTGCTTGGCAAAGAGTGCCACAAACCCTCTCTGTGAGGCTCCCCTCCCAAAATGGAGTTTTCTTTTACTTGTAAAGGCTGGATGAAGTGTGACTATCTTAACCACACCGAAAGTACTCTAGCATATCACTAAGTATGATCCTGCATACTCGATTCAAAACCAGAAAAGAAGACCACTCTGAGCTTGGTATAGAAGATTCAAAGATGAGAAAACATCTGGCATTTTTCCTTGATGAAAATTCAGAGGAATCAGAGACAGAGAACATGAGAAGTCACAACATGATGCTGTGAGAGATTGAATGAAGGCTGGTGTTCTTTCTGTTGTCTACATTAGGTGCTGACCACCTAAAAATGGCCTAAATAGCTGTGCAAATTCCGACATAGGACTGATAACTGTTGACCCGAGAGGAGTTCATCAATGACTTTAGTGAAAGGGCAACAGTAACAGCTGTGATGGCTCTTGAACGATGATTAGCATAGTACAAGTCACTGAAGAGTACACACATGCCTGTGGGTGAGGGCGATTTGGAGAGGGGAGAGGATGGGAGGAGAGTCTAAGCAGAAGAACCAGCATGTGCAAAAAGTAAAGGCATAAAGAATGTGGCTTAGAGCCGGGCTCGGTGGCTCATCCTGTAATCCCGCGCCTTTGGGAGGCTGAGGTGAGTGGATTGCCTGAGCCCACGGGTTCGAGATCCGCCTGGGTAGCGAGACCTCATCTCTACAATAAATTAAAAAATCAGCCGGGCGTGGTAGCGCATGTCTGTAATTCCGGCTACTTGGAAGGCTGAGGCGGAAGGATCGCCGGAGCCCAGCAGGTCGAGGCTGCGGTGGCCGGAAGCGGCCACTGCACTCCAGTCTGGGCAACAGAGTGAGACTCCAACTCAAAAAAAAAAAGAAAAAAAAGAATGTGGCTTAGAAAAGGTGATAGATTTGTGCATTAGCAAAGATCAACTGATGAGGACCAAAGGTAGGCAGTGAGACTCAAGAGATCCATTACGTCTGTATTATGACATGCCGGGGAACACAGGACACAGATTTTGTTCTGCAGTTGATGGGGCAGCCTACACTGGCTGAGATGGAAGTGGATAAGGCTCATTAGATAATATTGTCAACCATTTGTTGTGCACCTACTATGTATCAGGAAGTATGCTTTGTTTGTTTTATGGATATTATTTCCTAGTCCTTAAAGCAAAATACACATATCTTTTCCAATGGGGAAATTGAGGCTCAGAGAAGTAAAGTAGCTTGCTGCTCAAGATTCCATATTCTTAAGCAAATCTTGAAAAAGGAACAATGGAATTTTAAAAATAGAACAAACTATTGAAGTATGGAAATGGTGAGATCTGAACATAAATTAGAAAGTTATTCGGGCAGTCATGTTTTAAAAAGAAAAGAGAGGAAGAACACAGAAAATAGGAAATTTGTATTCAAAGTGAGGCCACTTAAGATGTGAGCAAGGTCTGTTAACACAGGTGTTCTCCGGAGTGACAGAATTTTTACAATCATAAAAAATGTGGCTTCTGTGTTTTAAAATTACTTGGTGATTATACTATATAAGAGGCAGTGGAGCATAATAATTAATTATTCAGGCTGTGAAACTACACTGTCTGGATTCGAATTCTCACCCCTAACTTATTTAACCTCAGGCAGGCTGCTTAACCTCCCTGGATCCCAGCTTCCTAATCTTTCAAAAAAGAGATAATAATAGTGCCTATCTCATAGGGTTGTTTAAGCATGAAATGGAGAATTTGTATATATAGAACAATGTCTGGCATAGAGTACAAACCTCATAGGGATTAGTCAGCATTGTGTTGTGCCTTACTAGAATCTACCAGTTATCCAACAAGTGTGTACAGTGTACCAAGCACTGTGCTAGTTTTCAGGGATACAAAGATGGATAAGAGAGGATCTCTTGGTCAGGCTCAGTGGCTCAGCCTGTAGTCCCAGCACTTTGGGAGGCCGAGGCGAGTGGATTGCCTGAGCCCACGGGTTTGAGACCAGCCTGGGCAACTTGGCGAGACCTTGTCTCTACAATAAATAAAAAATCAGCGTGGTGTGGCAGTGCACATCTGTAGTTTTGGCTACTTGGAAGGCTGAGGCAGAAGGATTGCCAGACCCAGCAAGTTGATGCTGGGGCGCCCGTGAGCATGCCACTACACTCCAACTTGGGCGACAGAGTTAGATTCCAATTTAAAAAAAAAAAAGAGAGAGAGAGAGAGATGATCTCTGTCTTTAAAAAAGTTTGGTTTTTAAAAATATCATATTCTTTGGCTCAGCAAGTACTGCATCGTGGTTAAAGCACCTTCCTGAAGGATTTGGACACCAGTGATTTTATTTTATTTTTTATTTTTGTTTGAGTTGGAGTCTCACTCCGTCACCCAGACTGGAGTGCAGTGGCTGCTCCTGGCCACCGCAGCCTCGATCTGTTGGGCTCTGGTGATCCTTCCGCCTCAGCCTTCCGAGTAGCCGGAACTACAGGCGTGCGCTACCACGCCCAGCTAATTTTTGATTTATTATAGAGATGAGGGCTCACCAAGTTGCCCAGGCGGGTCTCGAACCCGCGGGCTCAGGCAATCCACTCACCTCAGCCTCCCAAAAGCACGCGGGATTACAGGCTGAGCCACCGAGCCCGGCAGCACCAGTGATTTTTAAATCTCCCAACACAATGCTGTTCATTATTGTAAGGACTAATTCCTTCACTCCTCTTACCCTTTTCCCCCAATATGACACTAAGGTCTGTTTAGTCTTAATTATCTTTGATGTCAGGTGTTTCTCCTGACCCACCAGACAACATTATAAAGTTAGAGAGAATATTTCAGTAGCCTCCTCCCACGTATGTGACCCATGCCTTCCAAAGCTGAGTGTTTGCACCATTGCCTCAGGGGGCTCTTCTTTGCTACTCATTAGACTTCCATGTTGTGTAGCATATATCATTAATGGATGTATTTTCTTCCCAGTGGTATTTTTTTAATATATAGCTTTGTAAAATCTAATTTCCATAAGCCAGAGAGAAATGTAAGTGATTAGAATTTTCAGAACTGTACCAAACTAAGGGGAAGACTACTTTGGGAACATCAGTTATTCAGTCTTTTAAATCACATCATAAAGCTGCTCATCTCTGTCTCCCAACTTTAGGATGATGGAGTTCAAGTAATTCTGCTCATGATAGCATTTGCACATTGTCTGAAAGGATTCTAAATTAGGCATTGCAGGTTCAACATTAACATTGGTTGAATAGATGAAAATTGTTGGCAGAAGGAACACCATGTCCTTTTGAGTCTAACCACAGTACATTAAAATGAACAGATGAGCAGTCGTGATGACCTCTGAAAAAAGATTGAAAAGGGAAATGTCTGCATAAATGAGAAGGAAATGAAAATAGCAAGACACTTAAATTTAAAATAACTAAGTGAAATACCAAAATGATTAAATGAAAAGCTACTTTAGTACCAAAAAGGTCTTTATAGTGAATGGAATTGTTGAGACAGGGTGAATTGTTTAGCTGTCAAGAAAGTCAGACACTGGGCTCCTGATCACATTGCTTTCCACTGTACTCAGGAAAGGAAATTTGAAATGTTCAGATCAAAAGGTATCTTCAAGTAGCAAACGACCATTATTAAAAGAGGAAGGTCAGATTTCTTAACTGCAGGTGAAAAATTCCATAATAAAATAAATCAGAAACTCTAGATTTAAATGTGAATGCCAGAATGAGACGATGCTCTAAGAAGCAGTTCTTATACTGTACATACCAGAGTTTGTGAAATGCAAATATTTTAAAATAAAAATAATCTTTTGGATATATCTAAGAATCAAAAAAAAAATCTTTCCATTGATTTGATATGCAAAATGGGAAAGTTGACAATGATTTTGTTAATACCAACAGATTAATGCTACAATATTGACTAGCTGACACTAGGTCTGTTTAGTCTGAGTTATCTTTGATGTCAGCTGTTTCTCCTGACCCACCAGACAACATTATAAAGCTAGAGAGAAATAAATTTTTTTCAGTGTAAAAGAAAAAATCTTCAAGGGAATGAGAAGGCAAGCCACGGACTAGAGAAAATATTTGCAAAGGACATATTGGATGAAACACTATTAAGCAAAATATACAAATAACTTTTAAAGCTCAACAATTTAAAAAAAACACTTAAAAATTGGGACAGAGACCTGAATAGATACTACACTAAAGAAGACATACAGAGGCCGGATGTGGTGGCTCAAGCCTGTAATCACAGCTCCTTGGAAGGCTGAGGTGTGAGGACTGTCTGAGCCCAGGGGTTCAAGACCAGCCTGGGCAACTTGGTGAGACCTTGTCTCTACAATAAACAAAAAAATTAGCCGGGCACAGTAGTGCACACCCGTAGTTCTGGCTACTTGGAAGGTCGAGGTGGAGGGATTGCTGGAGCCCAGCAAGTCTACGCTGGGGTGGCCTTGAGTGAGACTCTAACTCAAACATCAAAATAATCCCCCGACCCAAAAAAGAGAAGATATACAGATGGCAAGTAAGCATATGAAAAGATATTCAATATATATCATATATCATTAGAGAACTGCTCATTAAAACCACAACTACAGATGTATTAAAATAGACAAATTTCAAAACACTGCCAACATCAAATGCTAGCAAGGATGGAGAACAAAGGACATTTATTCATTGCTGGTAGAAATGCAAAATGGTACTTCCACTTTGGAAGACATTTCAGCAGTTTCTTACAACACTAAACATATTTTTAACGTGTGATCCAGCAATTATGCTCCTTGGTATTCCCCCCAAATAATTGAAAACTTAAGTCCAAAACCCTTCACATGGATATTGACAGCAGTTTTATCCATAACTGCAAAAACTTAGAAGCAAAAAAAATGCCCTTCAGTAGGTGACTAGATAAATAAAATGTGGGACGTTGAGCAATGAAATATTATTTAGCACTAAAACAAAATGAGCTATGAAAAGACATGGAGGAAATTTAAATGCATATTACTAAGTGAAAGAAGCCAGTCTGAAAAGGCTACACACTTTAGGATTTTAATTATTCCAACTATATGACATTCTAGAAAAGGTAAAACCATGGAGACAGTAGAAAGATCAGTGGTTGCCAGGGATTGAGGAAAGCATGGAATAAACAGGTAAAACACAGAGGATTGTTAGGGCAATGGAACTATTCTGTTTAATACTATAGTGGTGGATATGTGTCATTTGACATTTGGTAAACACCAAGAGTGAACCTTAACGTAAACTATGGACTTCAGGTGATAATGATGTGTCAATGTGAATTCACTGACTGTAACTAATGTACCACTCTGGTGGGCGATGTTGATAGTGAGGGAGGTTGTGTGTGTGTTGTATGTATGAGAGGACATATGAAACTCTCTGTACTTTTCACTCAGTTTTTCTGTGAACCTAAAATTGCTCTAAAAATAAAGTTTGCTAATTAAGAAAATAGATTAAGAATGATCTGCTGGTAGAAGACACACTACATGATTTCAGCAGATGAGGTTCTAGAATAGGTAGATCTAGTCAATGGTAATATAAGCCAGGATGGGTGGTTACCTCTGTGGGAGGAGTGATGGGAAGGTCTCATGAGCAGGACTTCTGGGGGCATTGGTAATGTTCTGCTTCTTGATCTGATTGGTAGTCTACACTTTGTGAAAATTCAATGAGTTATACACTTACTTGAGACCTCTTATGTATGTATATTTCTCAGTGTCTTAATATAAAACATTTTAAAAGATAAAAGCTACCCAACTTTGCATTTAAATGTAAATTCATTTCCTGGGAATGATTTGTTTTCCTGAGAAGTAGCAAATGATTTCTGTTCACTCTTCTTCCAAAAATTTTGGAAGAAATTAATGATAAATTAGTTAGGATCCCACCAGGAAAAGAGGAAACATTCTAAGTGTTTAAAATGATGGACTTTCATCCAGGGAAATGGTTACACAGATGACAGAAGAATTTAGAAGCTAAACTGGATATAGCATATCAAACTCAAGATTGGCAGTCTCAGGAAGCCAAAGGCATATCACCCATGACTCTCAAGGGACAAAGGGAAGAGCTTATGTTACTAGAGTTCATGGGAGGAGTTAAGCTGGAAGCCAGGACTAACAGGATAGAGAAGGCTGGAGCTGAAAGACACAGTTCATAAGGTCAGACCCTGTGGAACAAACAGAGGGGCAGGGCAAGGAATGGGCTTGAAGGTAACAGTAGGTACATGTGGGGCAAAATTGGAAAATAAAGGGTTCAGAAAATAAATTTTTCATTTTCCCTTCTAGAGTAAGTGTTACACTAGGCAAATTGATTTACTGGTATTTTTGATTGGCACCAAGTTTAGCTCCTGGGAACTACATTCAGCACACATCTTGTAAATAAATAAAATTACTATTTTAGTTCTACATCCAATCTCAATAAATCAAATTTATACACACTTAAGATTTTAAAAAATACCTTCATTTTGAGGTTAATCAAAAGTATGAAGGAAGACTACCTTTCTTTCAGATTAAATTTAGACAGTGATCAGTGCTCTGTCAATTGTATTGTTTTATTTGGAATTGTAATCATAGTGTTCTGAAAAATCACCTTTTTTCAAAGTAGATAAGAAAATTACACTGTGAAAACTGAACTTAGGAGAAGATAGAAAGTCATGTGATTCTCAATATGACCATCACTCAATTTCTCCAGTTTTCTCTGTTCTGATGAAAAATGACAATGGCGTGTGTGAATGTGTGTATGTGTGTGTGTATGTGCGTTTAACTGTACGTATCCATTTAAAATTTAGTGCACCTGACCTTAGCCATGTTCTACTTTAATTCTAAACAATTAAAATTCTCCCAATAGGCAGCTTCTAAAATGTTATCCCCTATCTCACACATAGAATTGTTAGTGATTAAAGCACCATTAAAATCATGAAATTTTTCTTTAGTTTATGCCACTAAAACATGATTTTGTGTCATTCGGTTTATTCCTCTGATATTAAATATTTTCTTTATTATGAAATTAGATAACCTAGAATGAAATATTATGACATTTGCTTAACAAAACCCATAAGAGATAGATGGCCACGGCCATCTCTGTGTTGTACACCTCATAGTTCAGATAGTTTCTGATAGTAATAATAATAAATAAATAAAAGATACAGGGCTCCCACTGTGGGAGCTTTTCTGTCCTCTCAATAAATCCTGCTTAAAAAAAAAGATACAGAGACTAAGTCTTTCACTATCTGTCATCTCAATAAAAGTACAACAATTAGAGGCATTGATAATAATTAGACCCACTTTTTTTCTCATGCAAAGGAAGGAAGCACTTTACAGGGAAACAGTTCAATGTCCATCTTAAATTTTTTGTCTTAAAGACACTCACCTAAAATTCAATAAAGAAACAGCATGAACTTTCCAAAACCATCTATTTTCTTTTCTTTGAAATGACAGCTGATTATGACATTTAAATACTTCCCAAGCACTTCATCCAGCGACTGGTAAATCCTATTTATCCTCAATGAGAAAATATACTTTTATTTAGCCAAGCAACTGACACATATATTTATAACACAAGAAAGGAAGCCAGAATTGGCAGATCTACAACATACGATATTTTACAAACTCCCTGCACCCTATTCATGACTTGAAATATTCAACTCAGAGTAGTGCTTTTCATTTACTCTAAGAGATATTTAGAATAATAGACATTAATGGTAGAAATCATTTCACAAATGAGGATGGTGAGGCCCAGAGGGATGCAGTGATCATCTAAGTTTAAATAGGTGACTAGTGACAGAAAGTGACCTGGAACCTTGTGTTCCTGATGCATTTCTTTGGTTTTAGTTTATTAAAAACCCAGAAATGGGAAAACATGGATTTTCTATGTTTTCCAAGTAGATCATTTTCTGGAATATTGCATTGTCATAATTTCTACTAAAGCTAAGGAAATTATTATTCAGAGTAGAGTTCTCATACCAACATTGTCTCTAATGGTATATGCTTGAGTAGTTATAAGTAGAAATCTTGTAAGAATGAACTATAGCCAAGGCAACCTAACATTATGTAATAATCCCTTAAGATTTATTATGTTGTGTAGTAATAACATCCAAATAGTAAATACTTCACAAAATTGGCTGTTAATGTTCCTTAACAAGACTGAATGATTTTTGTCAGCTTTTGTCTTCTGAGAAAACTTACAGGCTGGGTGCGGTGGCTCGTCTGTATTCCCAGCACTTTGGGTGGCTAAGGTGAGGGGACTGCTTGATCCCAGGGGTTTGAGAACAGCTTGGGCAACTTGGTGAGACCCCATCTCTACAATAAATCAAAAAATTAGCCAGGTGTGGTAGCACACGCTTGCCGTTCTGGCTACTTGGAAGGCTGAGGCAGAAGGATCGCCGGAGCCCAGTCGGTTGAGGCTGTGGTGGCCAGGATTGTGCCACTGCACTCCAGCCTGGGTGATGGAGTGAGACTCCACTCAAAACAAACAAAACAAAAAAACCTTACAGATGAGAACTGAAAGAGAGAAGCCCTAGATTGCACTCCCTGACGCCTAGGATCCCCATCACTCTGCCTAGGGATAACCCAGGCACTCTATCCACCCTCTCCCCTCAGCTAGTCAACATTCTTCTCTTCCTCTTTCCGTCTTCCCCCTTGCTTCTCTCTGCCAACACACAGGCTGGATGTCACTATCCCAGGTGCCAGATGGCTTGAAGTAGCAAAAATTTGAAGCTCAGGAAATAGAATATTAAGATGAAGGAAAAGAGTAAGGAGGTGGGACACAACAAAGTAAGGAAAGAAAGTATCTGATGGTGGTGGAGGTGGAAAGAGAAGGGATGGAAGGAGCCGAGCTCTGCACTCATGGATGGGTGAGGGGACCCTCTGCCTCCAGCTCCTGTGCTTTCTTTTTTTTTTAGTTTTTATTTTAAAGAGGTGGGGTACAATTCAGGGTTAGGTATACAAATGGTCATTTTACAGGTAAACTTTAGGCCTCACTTTGGTTCCCACTTCACCGTTTTAGAGATCAGGTACCCTTGTCAAAGAAGTGTGCCCTGTCCCCATCCGCTGGCAGTTTCCCACTACTGCCAATCCCCAAATGTTTTCTTTAACACGGGTTATCTAGAATGACCCCAATAATTATTTTATCTTCCATGACTAGCTTTGGGTATCCTACGACTTTAGGTACATAAAGAAAATTCTATAATGGTATCTCCCCCTTCTTCTAATACAAGTTCTCAGATGTGTTCATTATTATATGAGATTTATTTAATAGGAGATTTAAAAAATAGTCACTACACAACTAACTTTGTTCTGTCACATTAGGACCCAACAGTCTTACCCTGTGCTTAGATTCTAGGTACATACATGCATTTGACAGACTTTGAATTAAATGCTTTATTACAACACTAGTACTTTCAGATTTTTTTGTTTTGTTTTCTTAAAGTACATGCTATTATTTAAAAAAAAATTGGAGTTGCAGTAAATTAAACCTATGCATCTAGGAACAAGTTACATATATAAAAATATTAGATCTCCTCAAGAAGATAGCTGTCTAAACCACTAGGAAGTAAATGAAAATCTTACACAACCTAGATAAACTTATATCCAGCTCTATCTGGCAATATAGAATCACTCAAGACATCTCTTGGTATCAGCCTAGGGACCTCAGGATTTTACACTGGTTGTTGATCCTCTACCTGACAATCTTTAGAAAGGTACTTTGCATGTTTCTTTTTTTGCACAGGTCCCTGGGTCACCCCAGAATGCAATAGACTAGGAAGGAGACTAGACAATGCTCAGATAAAGATGCTATGCTATAGTACCCCATGGGTGGTGAAGGTTGACATGTTGACTGGGATCCATGATTAATAAAAGTTGCCCCTTGGATGATATTCTGATCACAAGCCAGCTGCAGATTTTGCTGCTTCTCCTCTGCCAAGAAGTGGCCCCACTTCAACCAGTATCTCACAGGCAGTGATCAAAAGCAGTTGTCTAATTGGGAGGCAGGCCCGTCCCTACCATTCTTTGCTTCTCTCCCATATGGCAACTCCAGTCTGCAAAACCGAATGCCCATAATTCTTTCTGCTCTTGAACCTGAGAATGGCATCCTCCCAAGTAGCTACTGAATTAAAGGCATCAATTTTACTCTCAACTTTTGCTCCAGCCCATTGGATCTTGCACAGCAAAATTCTCATGTGAACATTGGATTGGAACAGAAGACGATACTTTTCTGTCTTTAAATTCTTACTTAAATTGCAGGCCAACCAACTTAAATTCTAGGTTGGCTAATGTGTAACCAGAAATTAAAATTTAGTGTCGGGGATAAAATAAAAATACCATCTCCTTTACCAAGCTCCCTGAGAAGCTTTTAGCCAGAGCCCGAATTAAAGTTGGGCGTCAGTGTCTTACCACAGAGTACCATAAGAGAAAGAAGTATTTTGTTTATTTTGGATGCCATATTTTAGGCATATAGGTTGGATGGAAGTTGCAGGAGGCAGATTTTTGCTTAATAAGAGAACACCCCTCAAATTAGAGCTCACAAAAGTAGAATGAGCCACCTAAAACAGTAGTGACCTTCATATTAATAGTATCAATTTACATAGAGTAAATTATATGCATTTGTTACACAATAGTGGAATAAGTGGTCATTCCCAACTCAGATTCTGTGGGTCCTTGCCAAATATTAGAGTTAACATTCACATTGTTATCCATCCCTTTTTATGCCCTTACTGAATTTCCTGCCTAAAACAGCACTCCATATTCACTCTCTATTGTTTACTCTGATATATTACCTTGCATAACACTGCCACTATCTGATATATTGTTTATTCATTGTCTCTCCACACTAGAAAATAGCTCCATAAAGGCAGGAATTTGACTCTATTGCTTAGAACACTGGCCGGTGTGTCGTAGGCCTGCAATGATATTTATTGCATGAACGAAATAATGAATGACAGTACATTCTTTGCTATCACCGACTTTAAGTCTAAAAAACAGTTTGCTTTTTTATTTTTATTTTTTGAGTTGGAGTCTCACTCTGTCACCTAGACTGCAGTGGCCGCTCCCCAGCCACCGCAGGCTTGACCTGCTGGGCTCTGGCGATCCTTCTGCCTCAGCCTTCCAAGTAGCTGGAACTATAGACGTGCGCTACCACGCCCGGCTAATTTTTGATGTATTGTAGAGATGAGGTCTCACCAAGTTGCCCAGGTGGGTCTCGAACCCGCGGGCTCAGGCAATCCACTCACCTCAGCCTCCCAAAGGCGCAGGATTACAGGCTGAGCCACCGAGCCCGGCTTGCTTTTTTTTTAATCACAAAGATTTGCAAGTCAGATTTAGGCTTCTGGACGATGATTTTATTTTTATACATACCATAGAAAAAACAAAGTAGAGTGAAATACAAGATTAACAGGAATATCATAAGGCAAAAATCCTGTTACATTCTCTTCCTTCTTTTTAATTTTGACTTCCTTTCTTGTAAATTTGTAGTCCAGTCTCCTTTCCCTTACCCCTGTGAACTTGCACCCCACTTAGACTAATTTCATCACAATCTAACAAATTCACAGATCTTTTATTTACACTGAAAATATAAGGAAACCAAGGAGACATTTTATCTACTTTTACTGTTGTTCAGGAATGGGTTGCCTGAATGATATAAGGAGGATGAGGAAGTTGGTCTCCAGGACAACTTCTGTAGTCCTTCCTTCTCTTTTAGTTGTGCTTGGAAGACAATAGTGCTATGAGTCTAGCTTACTAGATTTTATTTTTTAATTTTTATTGTAAAGACGTGAGGTACAATCCAGGGTTAGGTACATAAACATTGATCATGCAGGTATCCCTGTTAATGAGGTATGCCCCTCCCTGTCCTAGCAGTTTCCCTCAACTACCAATTCCACGCCCCCCCCACCAACAGTTTCCCATCACTGCCAATTGCTTTCCCATAGCATTATAATTGTTCAAGGTCCTCTTATGAGTGAGAAAATATGGAACTCTGTTCTTTGTTTCTGTGATAAATCACTGAGTATGGTCGACTCCAAATCCATCCAGGTTGCTACAAAGTCCATATATTTGTCATTCTTTATGGCTGCATAATATTCCATTGTGTATATGTACCACATTTTTATTATCCAGTCCACCTTTGATGGGCAAAATGGTTGGTTCCATGTTTTTGCTATTGTGAATAGAGCTGCAACAAACATATGTGTGCAGATATCTTATTTGTAGAATAGTTTGAGTTCCTCCAGGTATATTCCCAATAGGGGAATTGCTGGGTCATATGGAAGATCAATTTCTAGTTCTTTCAGAAATCTCCAGACTTTTCCAGAGAGGTTGTACAAGTTTGCATTCCCACCAGCGGTGTAGAAGCGTTCCTTTTACTCCACATCCTCGCCAGTATCTGTTGCTGTTTGTTTTATTAAGATGGCCATTCTTACAGGGGTTGGGTGGTATCTCAATGTGGTTTTGATTTGCATTTCTTGGATGATGAGTGAGGTTGAGCACTTTTTCATGTGTCTGTTGGCTGGCCATATATCTTCTTTTGAGAAGTGTCTATTCATGCATTTTGCCCACTTTTTAAAGGGGCTGTTTGTTTTTTTCCTTTCGGTGTATTTGAGTTCCTTGTAGATCCTAGATGTTAGGCCTTTGTCAGATGAACAGTTGGCATATATTTTTTCCCATTCCGTGGGCTGTCTCCCTGCTCTCTTGATGGTTTCTTTTGCTTTTCAGAAGCTCGTTAATTGCTTACTAGATATTAGAGGTTACAGTAGAGATCAATTTCAGGCCACTGAAGTCATAAAGGGTAGGTCCAGCATTATGAGAACCGATTAGAGATGACAATGACTATAGATTAGCAAAGAGTTCCCTAGAGTAATTCAAAGATGGAAAGCAGCACTGCATCATAAACATATAATGCTTGGTCATTTCTGGTGTTTGACACTATTGGTCACCATAAGGTATAGCAGTTATCAAGGGAGTTTGTTTAAGAATGATTATAGACACTGGAGAAGCAATAACTATTTGCACAAATAATTTCCAAAAAAACTTCAATAGGTACTGCTTTTTTGCAAGTGGCTCTATGCTTCCATTTTCACAAATTGCAAACTAGGATTTCACCCTATGAAAAAAACAAGCTGAACTCAGGATTGTGGATCCTTTTCCTCAAACACAGCATAGATGGATCCTCTGCAACAATGAAAATGCTGAAAGAGACAAAATATGCAAATCTGAAAGGTCTCTGAAGCATTTTTTGGTGTTATGAAAAGGAGATAGTTGGATCCAAGAGACTATTTTGTTGTTGTTGTTGTTTGTTTTGTTTTGTTTTGAGTTGGAGTCTTACTCTGTTGCCCAAGGTGGAGTGCAGTGGCATGCTCATGGCTACTACAGCGTTGACCTGCTGGGCTCAAGTGATCCTTCTGTCTCAGCCTTCCAAGTAGCTGAAACTACAGGTGTGCACCACCACACCTGGCTATTTTCTTTTTAATTGTAGAGATGCGGTCTCGCCTAGTTGTCCAGACTGGCCTCGAATCCCTGGGCTCAGGCAATCCTCTTGTCTCTACCTCCCAAAATGTTGAGATTACAGGTGTGAGCCACCACATTCACTTAGGAGACTGGGTTGTTGTTGGTTTTTTTCCTGTCTCTAATACTAGTTGCTGAGCAAGTCATTTGCTCTTAACTTCATTTCAGTTTTATAATTGAAACCAATACCAATGAGGGAATTGGTTTTGACCAATAGTTCTCAACCAAGGATGATTTTGTCCTTGCCCTTTAGGGACATGTGACAATGTCTGGAGACATTTTTGGTTGTGGGGGGAGAGAGTAGATGTAACTCCCATCTAGCAGGTAAAGGCCAGGACACTGATGAACATCCTTCATTTCACAGGACAACAACCTTCTCTACCCCCAGACCAAATAATGACCCAGTCCAAAATGTTCAAGATTATGGAGTTCACAGAAACTTGGATGGACTGGAGTCTTTAATACTGAGTAATCTTTCACAGAAATAAGGAACTGAGTGTTACATGTTCTCACTCATAAGAGGACCTTGAACGATTATCATAATACTGTAAGAAAAGGATTGTCAGTAGTGGGAAATTGCCGGGGCAGAAGGTGGGGCCGCAGGATTGGCAGTAGTGGGAAATTGCCAGGGGAGGGAGAGGCACACCTCATCAACAAGGGTACCTGCATAATGAACATTTGTATACTTAACCTTGAATTGTACCCCACATCTTTAAAATTTAAAATTTAAAAAAAGTCAATAGTGCCAAGGTTGAGAAGCCCTGATTTAGATGGTTCAAGTCCTCTCAATCCTAATACTATTCTATAATTTTACCACAGGTCCCATCCAGACTTCTGAAGTTGCACAAGGTAAGCCTAATTCCCCTTTGGAAGCTTCTTCCAAGTCTATGTACCATATTGAATTTCTTTTTGCACCTCCCAGCTATACTCTTTGACACCCGTCCTTACTCCAACCCTTGGTGCTGTCACATTGAGGCAGAGTAGCTAGCATAGCTTAAGGGATAGATTGATGAATTTCTTGAAGGCAGGGATAGCTTAGATACTTAGAAAACCAGATGGTTAGGCATCCAACTGGGAGCTATCATATCAGGACATAACTCTATAGAGTACTACCAACACTGACCAGGCTTCCAAACCCAACCTTGGAGTGTAGGGTGACTGATACATTCAGCTACAGAAACCACAAACAGGGCAATAGTGCCTGGAGGCACTAGGGGGTGGTGTTTTCAGGAAGAAACAATTAATCTGTAAAACAGTGACTTTTACCATTATCTCAAGGTTTTCATAGGATGCAAGTAAGCACAGAAGTAAATGATAAAAATAGAAAGTTGTGATCAATAGATTGTAACCCACCATGTAGCACACAAATATTAGTTTAAGAAATAGCTCACTTAATTATCACTAAGAAAATGTATAAAATACTCAATTAACAGGTTGGTGTGTCCTTTCTCATACTCTCTCTCGAGTATGTCTTTTCTTCCTATAAAATCTTGTCCTAAATTATACTTTGGACTCTCTCTGAAATTCTTTTCTGTGTCAGAGTCAAAAACTCATGGGGCAACTACAACTGGCATCAACACCACTCTTTGAGTTCTTTTATTGTAGCACCTATTACCATGTAAAATTACCAAATATTCTCTTATTCCTCTATAAGAATATGTGCAACTTGTGGGCAGGGGCTGTCTTGCTGGATTTCTTCAGCATCTCTAGCTCACCATCTTTAATGATAAATAGCAATCTCTACTAAATGTTTGTTTGAATAAATGATTTGTGATGAAACAACTGGCAAACATGAAGCTCACCTTGTCACAGCTGGCTCCTACACAGTGTTGCACTATAATCTTATTCAGATAATTTCACCAGACTATTAATTATTGACCTAAGAATGCCTAAGTGACTTAGAAAGCTATAGTAAATGGATTTGGAATCTTGGCCCTTGGATTAAACTCAGAATCACCCTAGAAACAAAAATATTAGTTACATCAGAGTCAGGGAGAGGACTACTGGAAAATGGACATTTCTGGACACTAAAAAGCTGGAGACAGAAGTAGTGCTCAGGGATACTTGGGTATCCTATTTCAAAGACTTATTCTTGTTGACACATAACTCAGTTTGAGAACCAGGAAGGCCAGAGCTCAGTCTGAGAACGAGGATGTCTGTACTTATTTCCTATTAAGGGCATAGAAGTCCCTAGGATAGAGGGAGACTTGGCTGTGACAGTTCAGTTGTTGATATGCCATCACGGAAGGGCAAAATCATAAATTCAGCTAGATCTCTCCCAGTATAGATTCTGGGAGCCAAGGGAAGTGTTGTTGAAATTGGCTGCATCTGCTCCTGTTCTGTGCAGCCACTTCATTTTTGTGAAGTTTTTAAGTCTTTTGTCAAATAATTACGGACATAATCTCAGAGGGGGTTACACAGCTATAATTCCTTTAAATCACAGTCTAATGATTGCAGAAACATGGATGTACTTCACAACTATAGGAATCTTTGTATTTTTATAGGCTGCAGCTATGTCTCACTTTTCAGTTGCCTATTTTAATACTTAACTACCTGTATTTCCTAACAAGACAGCAAGAAGATATCTGAGCAAACATGAAATAGTAGCAGAGAGTTCATAATTACTTTTGATATTTTGTCAGTAGTCCAGGGATAAAACAAAATTGTACTTTATTACTTAGGTTAAAGTAAAATAAAGCAGCAGCAAGAACAATAACATTTGGAAAAAATATTTGTCTAAAGGACTGGACATATACATTCAGCAATGAATGTAGAAATTTTTTACCCAAAAAGCCAAAAACCTGCAACATTCAGTAATGCGTGATAAATAATATGGTGACTTGCCTTTCAACATCAGTTCAGTTGAGTATGCAACCTACTGTTTTAAAGCTGGGATGGAGGAAGGTAGTTTATAAAGGATTTCTCAGCTCTGTTTCTTGCATAGCATTTGTTTTTCCCCAGAGGAACTGCCTTTGTGTTCCTTTCTGTGGCATCTTGTAGGATAAAGGAAGTTGCTTACCAGATGATATTTGTGTTTTAAAAGGACATTTGCCCAGATATGATGTGTTTAATGACTTCACTATACCTGGGCAACCTCAGCATAGGCACTCAACTGATAAGAACTCACTAGAATGCTCTTAATTTTCTTCTTTTTGAAAATAAGAGATGTAAAAATAATTAGCTTATATGCTAATAATTATGAAAAAAGCAAATTTTATTAACAAATTAATCAAGAGATGACAAGCAACAGAGTTTTTAAAAAATTGTATGAAATCACAGGAACTTTCTTTTTAGGAAATGTGGAAGATATAATAACTTATGAAGAAAGTTAATATCATCCACATTTCACCTCAGGGGAAATTCCTATGAAGACTTTATACATTTACTTGCAATTTATATATACACATACCATATAATTTTTTTCTTTTTATTTTTTTCTCTTAAAGATGTGGGGTGTAATTCAGGAATTCAGGATTACGTAGGTAAGTGGTCATCGTACAGGTAAAGTTTGGGTCTCCCTTTGGTCCCCACTTCCCCTGGTTTGAGATCAGGTACCCTTATTGATGTTATGTGCCCCTTCCTCTCGTGGCAGGGTCCCGCTACTGCCATTCCCTTTCTTACAGTATTATGATAAATGTTCAGGGTTCGCTTATGCCATACACAAAAATCAACTCTAAATGGTTTAAGGACCTAATAGAAAACCACAAACTATAAGAATCTTAGAAAATGCAGGAGACACCCTTATGGAAATTGGAATAGACAACCAATTCCTGATCCAAACCTCAAGTGCCCACACCATGAGAGATGAGATAGACAAGTGGGACCTCATGAAACTGAAAAGCTTCCGCAAAGCAAAAGGACCCATCAAGAGAACGGTGAGACAGTCCACAGAATGGGAAAAGATATTCTCTAACTGTGTATCTGACAAAGACCTAACACCCAGGATCTATAAGGAACTCAAATGTGGTAAAAGGAAATCATTTTTTAATGAAGTTGACAGATTATAAACGATATATAGTTTTGTTTCAAGTTTTCAAAAACTTTCTGTGTCCTATTATCAGCAATCCATACATATTCAGCATAAATATTTCCTATTTTTATCGCCATAAAATTATTTTTATTCAATTTACCAATTAAAGGCTATGACATACCAGGGTTGCCAAAAAATGTCTGCACATTTTAAGAGATGTTATCTGTGTATCACTTTTAGTTCGTCATAATCAGAAGTGTCTGGATGCTGATGTTAACCACTTTGAGCACCTCTTATTATTGTGAAGTCAAATGTGACCATATTCATCTTTTTTTGTCATTATGTTTTTTGAGTATTATAATTTAATACAGTGTTTTCCTTTCTTAAGAGTTGTATACATTTTTGGCACCCTCTGTATATGAAAATATGGGACATCAGTCAATGATGGCTTCTTTATTTTTTTTTTTAACTTTATACATATTCACATTCCCACAGTACACATTTTGTCTTACATTTCAGAGGAAGCAGTAAGGTCATCATTTTATTTTTATAATAATGCTTATTTTGTTATAGAAGTCTCTACTGTACAAAACCCAAGTATCCCAAAATATAGAGGTCACTTCCTCAGAATACACTTTTAACAAGAGTGATTATCTCATTTTATATCTTAAAAAAAAAAAAGATTGCAGAACCAATAAGTCTCATTTACATTACACATTCACTAAACTTAAATATCTTAAGTTCTCTTGGATGAAAATCTCCTTTTATAAATGTAAGTAGGATAGTAGGCAACTAAAACCAAGTACAGGCAAATGCCACCCCATAGTGATGACCTCATTAAACTCTTCAGCTCTGTATGGTGAAATAAGTTCCAAGTAAGGCAAAAAGATTAATGTATTTCTGCTGACTAGGAGAAAAAAAAAATCTTTACCCAGGGTCAGTCATTTGTCTTTTGCAACCCAGTATACCTACAAAATTGGTCAAAAGAGAATTAAATTGAATTTTCAGGGTTAAGTAAAAATGTGCCAAAGATTAGTCCAACTAATTTTTTTATTTTATTTATTTTTTGAGTGGGAGTCTCATTCTGTCACCCAGACTGGAGTGCTGTGGCCGCTCCTGGCCACTGCAGCCTCGACCTGCTGGGCTCCGGCAATCCTTCCGCCTCAGCCTTCCGAGTAGCTGGAACTACAGGCGCACGCTACCACGCCCGGCTGATTTTTTGATTTATTGTAGAGAGGAGGTCTCGCTGCCCAGGCGGGTCTCAAACCCTCGGGCTCAGGCAATCCACTCACCACAGCCTCCCAAAGACGCAGGATTACAGGCTGAGCCACCGAGCCCGGTTCCAACTAATTTTTTTAAAGACATATATTTAACTACCTACATCGAGGTATATAATACAGCCCAATGAAATTCCACCGGTAATATATGATCATGAACACCTTGCTCATATTTTATATTCTTTCTTTCTTTTTTTTTTTTTGAGTTGGAGTCTCACTCTGTCACCCAGGTTGGAGTGCAGTGGCACACTCATGGCCACCCCAGCATCGACCTGTTGGTTGATCCTTTCACCTCAGCCATCCAAGTAGCTGGATCTATAGGTGCGTGCTACCATGCCCGGCTAATTTTTTATTTATTGTAGACATGAGGTCTCGCCAAGTTGCCCAGGCTGGGATTGAACCCTCAGGTTCAGGCAATTCACTCGCCTGGGCCTCCTAAAGTGCTGGGATTACAGGCTGAGTCACCAAGCCCGGTCTATGTTCTTTCATTTGTTAGAGAAGTTTACTGTATATTTCCAAGAGATTAATGATACAATGTGATGTGGTGTAACTATGTCTGATTATACTATGATGTAAAGTTCAATTAGAAAAGAAGGGAAAGAAAGCAGAAAGAAGAAAGAAAGGGAGGTAGGGAGGGAAGGATTAAACATATGAAGCTGAATATAGAACAAAACATGCAAAATAAAATAAAGATTTTATAGGACCTTTATCAGTTACACTGAAAACTTGAAGAAAGGGATGGATGGAAAGGGGAGAAAACATTTGCATGCAAAGTAACGCACTTCCCACAAATATTCTGAATTAAATTTGTGCTAAGCACATGGAATTCCACGTTTTTCAAAACATCATTCTTCTCTAATATGCATAAAAGCCCAATCATAAAGCTTGCTCTCATAAAATAACTTGTATGCAAATATAATAGGTATTTGGACACAATTTCATTGACAAACTTTCTGGCATAGAGACCAGATTCTTAATAATTTTTTTGTCGTTGTTTGCAATGTCTATCTTGTTTCCCCAGAAAAGAAAATCTGTGTAAAGTATGGTGGTTGTTAGAAACAGATTTATTTTTTCTGGAAATCATTCAAAGATAAGCATCTAGGCAGGACACCTTCGGAGTTCGAGGAGGGAGAATCACTTGAACCCAGTACTTCAAAACCAGCCTAGGCAATATAGCAAGACCTTATCTCTCCAAACATTTAAAAAAAATAATTAGTCAAGTATGTTGGCATACACCTGTAATCCCAGTAATTGCACAGGCTGCCGCGGGAGTATCGCTTGAGTTAGAAACCATCTGAGGGTTGCTGAGAACTTGACTTACCATTTTCATCTGACTCAAACGAGATGAGTGCCTTTTTAAAAATGAAGATGAAAGTTATTTCATTTAATTTCATGTCAACAAATTGCCATGCTTCTTTAGAGTTAAAACAAAGTGATACTACTACATCCTACATCAGAGGTTTTCAAACTTTTTGTTTGGAAGGCCCCAGAAGCTTTTGTTTATGCTTCCTATATTTATCAATATTTGTGTTACTAGAAATTAAAACCTAGAAATTTAAAAAATATTTATTTATAAATTCATTCACATAAAAATGATGAACTCATTACATGTGACATAAATAATATATATTTTTAATAAAATAGAAATATTGTTCAAAAATGTTGGCAATAAGTATGGCATAGTTTTACATTTCCTGGAAGTCTCCTTAATGTCTGGCTTAATAGAATACAGCTGGGTTTTCATGTCTGCTTTTGTATTTGATTTATTGCCATCTGTTGTGTTGGTTGAAGAATATGATGAAATTCCAGGCCCACACACAGAGATATGTAGTTTGAAATGGTCTTTTTATAGCCTTTCAGACTATTATGGATATTTTTCTTTGATACAACACTAAAACTCCACAAGTGATTGCTTCTTAAAAATGAGTTGCAATGGGGAATCTGAAACATATCAATGAACTTTGCACAGTCTGATATGTTAAAATCGATTATCTATCTCATACTTGGTATAGATTTTTTTAAACCTATGCCTGATTGTATAACATTATGAATTGGTTATGTGGAAAATATTGGCACACTTAGGAATGCAGATCTTAACAAATGTTGACACATTTCATTTTCAATAACAAAAGATTATTTTTGTTAATATCACTACTATCAGTGTCATCAGAAAACTATTTTAGGTATTGAGAAGCTGTCAAGTTCATAGTGGCAGATGCAAGCTTTCCAAATTTCTAATTTCTAATTGAAAGTTTAAATTTTATCATTATCAGAAAATTCTGTCAGTTACTTTTTCTGAAGAGATAGCTCACTTCATTTATTTCTAAGAAAATATTTGCCACATGCCTCTGTCGCAATAATCATAGTTTGTCTTCCAGTAGTTCTTTCAAGAAAACATGTTCTAGGAGGAAGTGGCTAGTCCCACGTGCACCTCAAAAAACCATACTTGGAGACAACTATCATACCTCAAAATGCTTCAAAAGTGCTTTATGCATATCCTCTGTTTCCTCACACTAAGTATTACAAAGATGTAATTTAAAGCCTCCAGATTTAATAGAATGCTGTTGTGTTGCTTGCTTTTTTTTTTTGGTAGAGCATTGGAGTGAAGAATACAATAACCTCCAGAAGAGTCTGGTGCTGCTGCCTTCATGAGTAACAAGTCTCTAACAGTTTCACTCACCATCACTCCTGTGCTATCAAGATAGATGTCCACATAGTGAAACAGCAAATAATATGTTAGAATTATTATTAAAATAGTTTAGACCTTAAGGACACCCTGAAAGTGCCTTGAGTTACTTCATTTTTAAGAGTCATTGCTCTAGAAAGAATCCAATTTTTTTTTTTGGAGTCAGAGTCTCACTTCGTCACCCAAGCTGGAGTGTAGTGGCACACTCATGGCCACCCCAGCGTCGACCTGCTGGGCTCCAGCGATCCTCCCACCTCAGCCTTCCAAGTAGCCGGAACTACAGGTGCGCACTACCATGCCCGGCTCATTTTTTGATTTATTGCAGAAATGAGGTCTTGCCAAGTTGCCTGGATTGGTCTCAAACTCGCGGGCTCGGGCAATTCACTCACCTTGGCCTCCCAAAGTGCTGGGAATACAGGATGAGCCACCAAGCCCGGCTTGGAATGAAATCTTAAGGTGACTGTGTCAAGGCTCTGAGGTAGAACAGTGCTACCGATGTAAGTCTCATTTCATGACTGTTTTAATCTCTATGTGATATTGGGCAAGTTACTTAACCACTCCAAACCCCACTTTTTACACCTCTAAAATAGAAATAATAATAGTGTTCTTCCTAAGGATTAAAGAGGATCACTTAGTAGAGTGCCTGACACAAAATATACCCAACAGATGTTCACTATGATTACGAATATTTATATTATCACTTTTTTTTGAGATTAAGAAGCAATGCTATGACTAAATTGGAATATCAGTTGCTTGTTAGATTCCAAATTCCTATCCAATTCCAAATTTTAGTTCTTGTGTCCTCTGTGATAATTACATGTAGATATGTTTTTTCCTAGTATACTGTGTACCAAGATTGATATTTTGTACTTCATAGGCTGATTTTTCAAACTCTGAGTAGTCAGTTATAAGAGACATTTCTTGGTAGTTAGGAGGGATAAATGAGAGATGATATCTTGATTGGGTCCCAGGATCTTCCAAACCATGATTGGCTGCCTGTTACACTACATTAGGGAAGCAGATATTACCAAGGGGTTATGCTTTAATCAGAAAGCTAGATCACAAGGAGTCACAGGGACATATTCTACCTAGGCCCAGAACAAACACTCAAGAAATGTCTTTCCTGGAGCATCTGTTCTTCCCCTAACCTTAGTCTTCCAGATTTTACCACTTCATGGGGAAAACTGAATTCAAGATAAACTCAAAGTGGGAGGTGTGTATGTGTGTGTGAATATACTCTCACAAGCAGGGTTTGTAGAGATTGCATGAGTTCTAGAAACCTCTAAGCTCACAGGGGCATTCAACTGATGTAGATGGTGGAAATAGATGAGTGTAGGTCAGGGGAACTCAGGCGTATCTTCCTCCTTACGAAGGGACCCCCCCAAAAGCAGAATTACCTTTTGTAGGGTAAAACCCCTTTGTAGTACAGGCTTCTCCTGCTAGGTAAGTGTTATAGAAATCTATTGGCATCAGTGTACCAGGTAATGTTTTGAGAAGCTGAGTTTGGCTTCAGTGAATTTTTTTTTTTTTTTTTTTTTTTTTAGATTTTTTTCAATGCATTTGCCCATTTCACGATGGGTGATTTACAATCACACCTGTCCACACTGTGCTGAGTGTTCAGCAGTTTTTGACCAAAGACGACATGACCCTCATATCCCACCCTCCTCATTCACCTGATTTCACCCCAAGAGACTTTTTTTGTTGTTGTTTCTTGGATGAAAAAAGTCCTCAAAGGGAAATGTTTTGCTCATGTGGAGGAGGTGAAACAAAAAATGGCAGAAGCACTAAAAGGCATCAAATTGACAAGTTCCAAAATTGTTTTGAGCAGCGAAAAAAACATCTTGATAGATGTATTGCATAAAACAGAGAGTTCTTTGAAGGTGACTGAAGTTTAAACATGGTAGAATAAATACACAATTTTTAATAAATAAATTCTGGGTTTTTTGGGGTCCCCCTCGCATTTTGCTCTTCTGAGTTTTTTTTTTTCCTGCCTCAAATTAATATGTTCTCTCTCATTTCTCTTGACATTATACGTAATTTGCTTGGCTTGTTTTTATTTTTCCCACTTTTGATAAAAATCTACAAAAAGAAAAAAAATCCATCTCTCAACACTAGAAAAACAATGAAGCAATGTAGGTGTAAGTAGCACATGATATTTACAGTCAGTGTTGGAAAAATAGAGAGTGGTGGTGACAGAGTTGAAAGGAACCGTGTATGCCCTGGTTAAAGAGAGAAGCTCCCTGTGTGTCACACAGGGGTACGGACACAGTATAACCACATCTTCCTGTTTGGGGTTTGGGTTGGAAATCCAGATATTTACCTAAAATCTTCAAATGTATAAATGTTGCCTCAAGCTGGTCAGGCCAAATAAAACATAATGGCAGGATTTACAAGCTGCCACATTTTTAAAAACTTCTACAAAGATATAACTGCTTTGGTCTCCTTGATCTCATAGATCATTATATTCTCCACGGGACTCATTCCTGTTACCTCGCTTAGGTCAAGAAGGTTGGGACCAGGGGATACAGAGGCACCTTTATCCCCCTCTAGTGGTTAAAGCACGCCAAAGCAATGAACGGAATACTCATTCTTCCTGTTTATTGACAATTTCTGTCTATGGGAAATTCATCATTCATCTCCCTACAGTCAGCAAATTCTGGCTATTATGTGTGAGATGTGAACCACAAGGAAATTTCACTATCGGTGCAGATTAGACTCTGGGGCAAAAGGCATCAGAAAGAGGGAGCATGGAAATCAACTCAAGTTAGGGACTTCAAAGACACAAGAGTTCCAGACTTGGTCACCAGGAAAAGAGAAGAATCTGAAAACTTGTATCTTAACGGAAGCAGGACCAACAGTGTAACTGAGAATGTATAATTCAAAATGCATTTCAGACAGCCTTCCCCTTATTTCCTCTTCTCCCCTCTTAACATTCGTTCCTTTATTCTTTCCCTGACACATCCCAATGCAGTTAAACTTGCTTTTCTAATTGTGTTCTTGCTTAAGAAGTTCCAGAGGCTAATTGTGGAACAAACCAGGCATGAAGCCTCAATTGTGGAACCCTCTCACCTTGGGGAGTCATGGACAATTGATGCACCACCAAGCTGTGGTCAAGATGTTGCCAGCCAGACCCCATGATGGGCAATTACTCAAGATAACCATCATCCACCACCAGGCCCCGAGTCAAGATGACAACAGCTATATTCCCAGATAGGTGATTACCTAAGACAGTCATCACCTACCACCAGGGGATATTCTAGATGATGCCAGGCTGACCCTGAGGAGGGTGACTGATTATTCAAGATAGCCATCATTCACCACCAGGCTGTGGTCAAAATGATGCCAGCTACACTTTAGGATGGGTAATTACTCAAGATAGCTATCATCCATCACCAGGCCGTGGTCTAGATGACGCCAGCCGGGCTGGACGGGCAATTAGTCAAGATGGCCATCATCCACCACCAGGCCATGATCTAGATGATGCCAGCCAGACCCCAGGATGGGTGATTATTCAAGACAGCCATCATCCACCACTAGGCCACGGTCTAGATGATGCTAGCCAGAACTGAAGATGGGTGATTGATTAATCAAGATAGCCAGCACCCACCACAAGGCCACGGTCAAGATGATGACAGCCAGACCCCTGGATGGGTGATTCCTCAAGATAGCCATCATCCACCAGTAGGCCACAGTCAAGATCATGCCAACCAGATCCCATGACAGGAGATTACAAAGATAGCCATTGGAACAAAGACATGTAGACACTGTATCCTGTACCATTTCCACATGTTTCCCTTACCAAGTTTCCCTTTAAAAGTCCCACAGAAAAAAATGCAATCTGAGATAGTATTGGGGACATTAGTCCATCACCTGTTCAGGTAGTTGGCTCTTGAACAAAACCTATTTTCCTTCCACCAACTCCCGTCTCTTGGGTTTGGCTTACTGGAGACGAGTACCTGGACATGGGTCCAGTTACAACAATACATGCTGTTGGCTGGAGGGTGTACCCTGAGTTTTATGTGTAAAGATAAAGATAGTGTGAGTACTCAACTCATCCACTCGCTATAGGTACTGCTAATTTGATCCCTGCTTTAAGTATTTAATACTGTCTTAGTACTTACTAATTAATGACGAGCATCTCACTTGATCTCAGCCAAAAGGCTGAGAAGCGATTAAAGAGCATCTCATATTCTTTGTTTACAAGCTGCATTTGAGGAAAGGATCTTTAGGGTGGGGAATGGAATACATTTTGCGATTTTGAAAAAGTGGGTAGAATTTCAAATAGGTCGGGAACACAGAGCTATTAAATGATTCTGAAAAAGTTAAAAAATAGATCTCATGACAGCTTTGTTTAATTTGGATGCCCATGTTGCCCTAGAACACTGTCCCCAAGTATTCTATGCCTGTAGCTCAAATCTCAACTTTCAAGGATGGTTCCTTTCCTGTATATTCATTTCTTCGCTGTTTTGCCCTCCTTGGCACACTCAGATAATTTAACGAACTGAAATACAATCACTTTTAGAAGCTCAATACTTCATTATGCTTCTGTTTTGAAAACAGTTTTTGAGTTGAGAGTATGTCAGCAAAAGCAACCAAAAGAATGTGAATGTTGTGACAAGGTTAGCTTTTCAGAAGCGGTAGGCAGCCATTATTGGCATCCTGTCAAACAATCACCAGGGGCAGCGGGCCATTCATGGGCAGTGAGTCAGCAGCACCTCTAAGGCTAACTACGGTAACCAATTAATGCGGGAGATAATAGGCTCACATGCTCCTTCAGAAAGCATTGGTAAAAGGGAATGTTTTACTTCTCAGGTTTATTTAGAAGGAAATCTGGATAGGTCCTGAAAGTCCAGATGTTAATACACGCGCGCACGCGCGCACGTGTGTGTGTGTGTGTGTGTGTGTGTGTGTGTGTGTGTGTGTGTGTTAGAATCTAGATTAAAACATTATGCATATGGTTTCGTCTATAGAAGGAAACACGTTCAGGCTGAGTGCTGAAATAGCAGAAGCTAGGCATTTCAAGTGGGATATTGTTGTGCAAAGATGGAGACATGCTTTAGACCTAGTTGTCCAATTCAGTAGTCACTGGCAACATATGGCCACTGAGCAGTTTAAATGTGGCTAGTCCAAATTGAGATGTGCTGGAAGTGCCAAATATACACTGGATTTCAAAGATACAGTACAATAAAGGACTTTAAAATATCTCATTAATAATTTTTTATTTTGGTTACATGTTGAAATGATAATATTTTTGATACATTGGAATAAGTAATATATGATTTAAATTAATTTCATCTGTTTCTTTTCACTTCTTTTTTGTTTTGTTTTTTGAGTCAGGGTCTCGCTCTGTTATTAAGGCTGGAGTGCGGTGGCATGATCACTGCTCACTGCAGATTTAAACACCCGGGCTCAGGTGATCTTTCCACTTCAGCCGCCTGAGTAGCTGGGATATACAAGTGCACACCACCATACCAGGCTAATATTTTTGAATTTTTGTAGAGACAAGATCTCACTGGGGTGCCTAGGTTGGTCTCAAACTCCTGGACTCAAGCTATCTTCCCACCTTGGCCTCTCAAAATGCTGGGATTACAGGCGTGAGGCCATCGTACCTGGCCTCCTTTTACTTTTTTTTTAATGTGGCTGCTAGAATATTTAAAATTACATATGTGGCTTGCATTGTATTTCCATTGCACAATACTTCTGCAGAGGAAGATATTTAATATTATCTCTTTAACATACACACACACACACACACACACACACACACACACACGCACACGCACACACACACAAATGCACGTGTGCAGGAAATGGTGAGGAAGAGAGGCTATCATAATGAGCATTTAAAAAATACAGGTTTCAAAATTCCATTGAAGGTGCTGATTTGAAAATTCCAGTTCTTTAAGCCAAAGAATGGTACAACATAGGCCATAGCACTGAAAGACACCCTACTCTGAATTGTCAATAGGCCTCAGCTCTGGGCTCAGGGATCAAAGGGCATTTGCCATAGTTTAATTCTGGCCATTTTTACTAAGAAACAGAACTGCCAAAGATGCTGAGAAATGCCATTCTTAAAGAAGAATGAAATGAGCTCTGTAGAAATAAATTGACCTTGCCATAGACTTTTCAATTCTGTTGTAAACTTGAATACTCTCAAGACTAAATTAGCAGTGGCGGTCAAACTAGTATAACACACTGGATGAAACTTTGACTTAATAAGGATTTTGATAAAAGCAAAAGTCGAATACTAAATTGGCTATTTAAATCAACCAATAAAAGATCATAATTTCTAGGTTAGCTTGAATGTGGTTTTTGTGCTTTGAGTCTGATTTATTGATTTGTCTCTGCCACTAAATTATCCCAAGTTCTGGCTAGTGTTGAGAGGATCCTAGCAGTCTTTCTCCAGTACCTTACTGCCTGCTCTCCACCACCTTTCTCCCCACCCCCCCCTTTTTTTTTAGTTTCAGTGCTTGAATAGTCAGCTTCTTTCATCTTCACTTTGTCAACATTCACTTTGAGGACTTGGGAGTACTGGCATCAAACAGTTGTCAATTTGGAGCTCAAAAGTCATCCGACTCTTCTTACATTTCTCTTTCATCCATTTTAACTTTAACTATTGACGTTAATTTTTATGAATACAGTTGGAAACAAACAGCTGAGCAGAGGTTTCATGAATGGTGGTGAGGCCTTTCTGAACTATTGTCCAAAGGTAGATGCTAGCAATAAAAAGATGGCAGCGTGCATGGCTCCTGAACTAGCTGGAAGAAAGGGTGAAGTTCTAAAAAAACTTTTTTTATTCAAAGTCATGCGATATCTCCCCTCCTTTCTAAAAAAATAACCTAGTTGTGTCTTTTATGCTGAAATTGAGGCAGGTCCCTAAGGGAAACTTCTATTGGAGAATGGTTCATCATGCTCTGCTAAAATCACTGTTTGATATTCCTTCTTCTCTAGTGTAGAGTCATGCATGTACAATTTTGTGTATTCATTTAAAGTTATGAAAACATTTTAAAGAAAAATGAGCAGTTAGTATTCTAATGATTTTGCATATATTTTTGCTTTCTTATTAAAAAAAGTATCCTGTTACAATATTAACATTTACATAAGGGATAAAAATGATCAAATACTTTTACTATGCTTTAAGGCAATTATTTTTTAACTCTTTCAGTTTGAACAATAAAAGGAAATTGACTGATTTATATCACATTTTGCTTTGTGACAAGTTTTCTTTTTTAAGTCTAGATTCTTGACAAGTGTTTCTGAGCAATTCCAAAAAAGTGACATATTTGGAAAATATACAAAAGCAAGGAAAGTTTAAGCAAGCTAAGACAAGCTTACAGTGTTTGCAGAATAACAACATTACATTCTCTGAAAGCATTGGTAAAAGGAAATGTTTTACTTCTCAGGTTTATTTAGAAAGAACTCTGGATAGGAGTCTGAGCATCTTAGTGTGGGGAAGTGGGGGTGTAAGGGAGGGGAAAGGAGGACCTGGTGGGCTGTAATGATCTGAGCTATGTTTGAGTGATGTTAATCTTCCATTTTCTCCACAGAACCATCAATTATGTAAGACAGAGGCAATGACTATTTCCAATAACCAACGCAGAGAAGGCCTTGAGTGGGAAGATGCAGTGTGGGAAGGCTACCTGTTACACTCAGCAGTTTATTTGCCTGTCTACCCAGATTGGGGTTTTCATTTTTGCCAGTCTGAATAATAGAATATTATATACTGTGCATAATATAAGGTTCTAAAAAATTTACATACTTTAGTAAAATAATTCCTTAATATTATGAATGCTATTTTAAAAACTTATTTAGGGCTTTTACAGTCAACCTGAAATATAAGATAGTGGAACATAAAAGATTATCCTACATGAAAGATAAGTTTCAAAATCTGCATTTGGATTCAGAATGTGAGGTTTGTTTTTGGATTGTATCTAGGAGATTAACTTTATAATTTAGCTTTGTTTCCAGTTAATATTAAAAGGCATATGCTCTGAGTATACATTAGAAAGTACAGTATATTGACCAAGAACATGGACATCCATCTGTGATGCACTTTCTCTAAAGGAATTTTCTCATCTTTAATATAAGGATAATTTTAGAGTTTACCTAGAGTAATCCTGAGTTTTGATAAAGATAATGAATGTATTGTATCGAGCACACAACTCTCATTCAGCAACTGGTAGCTGCTCTAGGATTATTAACCGGGGTACTAGAGTGAGAAGTAACTATATAACAATGGGGGCATGGAGACATTTTCAAAGTGTTATTTCTAAAGTGAAAATCTCCTCCCTGCCAATTGGCAAGAGCTCCACCATATCAGCTATTTGAGAATGTCACTAAACCAGCTGGAAGATAGTTGGCCAATCACAGAAGAGAAAATTGAGTAAGATGACTAGGTAAATTACTGAGACTACCTAGGCCTGAGAATATCTGCAGTTCCTTGGGGAATCATTACCATTCAAAGCTTACTCTCAACTTGTTCCTCAACTCTGAATGTTGAATCTAGCAGATTATTTGAAATGGACAATAGGGAAACATCCTCAAAAACTTTTATGCAATTTCAAATAAAGCTCAAACAGCACTAGCAAGCATGGGTAGATACAAGCAGGCTGAAGTGGGACATTGCTTCTGAAGACATTTATTGTGAGTCTTTAGTTCGAAGCTGCCTAATATTTCAGAATGGATTCCTCAGCAGTATTTAAAAAAAACTCCGGCCGGGCTCGGTGGCTCAGCCTGTAATCCCGCGCCTTTGGGAGGCTGAGGTGAGTGGATTGCCTGAACCCGCGGGTTCAAGA
>NW_007009537.1:506079-512205 GCF_000164805.1 Carlito syrichta | reverse complement strand
CCAACTCAAAAAAAAAAAAAAAAAAATTCCTTCCTGTTAAGTGGTTTTCCCTTGTCCTTTAATTCAAATAAGCCAGTGAAATACTAAAGAGAATCAATCTGTACTACGGTATTCACTATGGAGACAATCACAATCCAATTCTAGTATTCACTATGACTCATGGAATCTGCTAGAAGTAAGATTGATGTGCCTGCAAAATACAGAGGTAATTACTAAAAATGTTAGTTATAAATCCACGCAGAGAATTGTAAAATGGAAATATTAAAAATGAAGCAGAATTTTGTATTTAGCAATCAACTGGTAGAAGTCTATTGTATTTTTTTACCTTTCTGATTTGCCATGATTATAAGAATAAATAAAAAGCATACACAAATGCATGGGACAGAGCTGAAAGCAGAGGTGACACAGTTTCAAGTACTTTAGATGTATAATCTTTAATAACATATTATTATGATTATTATCATTTTTTGAGTTAGAGTTTCACTCCATCACCCAGGCTGGAGTCCAGTGGTATGCTCACAGCCACCTCAGCATCAACCTGCTCCAGCTATCCTTCCACCTCAGTCGTCCAAGTAGCTGGAACTACAGGTGCATACTACTATGTCAGGCTAATTTTTAAATTTTATTGCAGAGATAAAGTCTCATCAAGTTGCCCGTGCTGGTCTCGAACCCATGGGCTCAGGCAATTCACTTGCCTCGGCTTCCCAAAGTGCTGGGATTACAGGCTGAGCCACCAAGCCCAGCCTAATAGCATATTATTAACCTATTAGGTTTTTATGCAAATCTTGAAATCCTGTAAGAAGTGTGAAATTTAAGAGAAATTGTACTAGATTCAGGTTTACCCAATTTGAAACAAATAATATAATAGCTCTGGCAATGTGGATTATTAGGAAGTAATACAATAAAGTTACTACTTTCCAATTTCAGAAAATGCATTCACCCATTTGTATATTTATTATAGACACTGCAGCTCCTAGACTAATGTGAGGTTATGAGCTATGGAAAACACAATGACAGATGGACCCCTGGACTCAGTCTCCTAGAACAGAACTCTCATAGAAGTTTCAGACTCATGAAAGTTCTTAGTTCATGTAGTATAAAAAGTGTCAAAAGCCAGTGGAGAGGCATAGTCAGGATATTAAGATTTCAGAGATGAAGAAAAGTAGAAGAGATTATGCCAGCGGAGGCATTTGGAGACCTTCACAGAAGTGTCATTTAGACTAGTGCAGGAAAAATAGCATGGTGCTTAATACATATTCATAGGATGAACAAATGAAAAGACATTGGAAGGATGAAAACTCACAATGCCTGGCACATACCGGTTACTCAGCATATGCTCCCAAATTGTAGAATTTGAGGAAGAACATTCCAGTCAAGGAAATAAGCAAACACTTGGGCATGCAGAAAGCAGGCAGGGATATGTGGGGGGAGTAACAGGAAAGGTGGATGAGGCCAAATTACATAGAATCCAGCTGAGAAGGCTGAGTGGTATTGGATGAGTGAAGAGAATCCATGGATGATTTCTGAGCAGACTGCAGGATAAAGTCTAAACTCCTTAACATGAATACCACGGCCTTCTGAGATCCGATGCCTGTCCATTCATCTGGCTTTCTCAGTCTGTTATTCCCCTCTCCATTCATGCTGAATCTCTTTTGATTCCTCAGTAAACAGCATTTTCTCTCACCTTCGAGTGTTACACTTGCAATTCCTTCTGGTAATCTTTCCTCTTTTCGTCCTTCCCCCGCTCCTCTGTCTGGCTAACTCCTATTCACCTTCAGGTCTCAGTTTTATTTTATTTTATTTTGAGTTGGAGTCTCTCTTTGCCTCGCAGGCTGGAGTGCAGTGGCAAGCTCGCGGGCACCCCAGGTTGACCACCTGGGCTCGGGCAATCCTTCTGCCTTAGCCTTCCGAGTAGCCAGAACTACAGGTGCATGCTACCATACCTGGCTAATTTTTTGATTTATTGTAAAGATGAGGTCTTGCCAAGTTGTCCAGGCTGTTCTGGAACCTGTGAGCTCAGGCAATTCCCTCACCTCAGCCTCCCAAAGTTCTGGGATTACAGACTTGAGCCAGTGTGCCAGGCCCAGGTCTCAGTTTTAACATCACTTCTTCTAGGACGCCTACCATGGCCCCTGTACTCAGTTAGCTCCCCTTTATATATTCTCCCATGAATTCTGCAATTCTCACTGTACCTTAATACAATAAGCTATTTATTACTAATCTTCCTGTTGTAGTGTAGGCCCTTGGAAGGCAGAGACCTTGGCTATCTGCTAGTTGTATCCCTAGTACCCAGATCATGACCTGCAAAGTGAATGAAACAAACAAGACGAGAGATGGGCATTAGGAAAACTGACTGACTCAAGCACATCCCACATTACTGAATGAAGAAAGACTAGGATTTAAAAAATAAAAGAGGCTGGCACATACATAGTGTATAGTCATTAAAATATTATTAAATTAAATAAAGTAGTGATGCCTACTAACATTTACTGTCTACCATGTCAAGCACTGTGCTAATTACTTTTTAAACATTGTCTCATTTAATCCTCATGGTAGTCTTATTAGGAAGGTATTACTAATAAATAAGTAATATCATACATAATTATATATAAATAAAATTTGATCATTTTATTGTTGCTTCTACACCTTAAATACCATTCATTGTTCCAGTTATAGCTCTCAAGATATATATGAAGTATCTCAGGAACATGGGGGGGTAGCTGTATAAAGAAAGACTACAAAAATATGGGTGTCCTGTTTGCAAAAAGATGAAAAATGTTCTTGGTTTTGATTTTTTGTGTGTGTGTGTGAGTCAGACTGTCACTCTGTCACCCAGGCTGGAGTGCAGTGGTACACTCATGGCCACAGAAGCCTCAACCTGCTGGGCTCAGGTGATCCTTCTGCCTCAGCCTTCCAAGTTGCTGGAAGGACAGGTGTGTGCCACCATGCCTGGCTAATTTTTTGATTTATTGTAGAGATGAGGTCTTGCCAAGTTGCCCAGGCTGGTCTTCAACCCATGGACTCAGGCAATTGTCTTGCCTTGGCCTCCAAAGTGCTAGAATTATAGGTGTGTCACCATGCCCGGCTTGAAAAATATATAAAGCTTCAAATGATCTGAAAAAGATGACAACAGACTTATCCACTGAAAGTCTATTGTAGTCTCAATAGGTGAGTTTATTTTTTTGTTTTTATTTTTTAAGTGGAAGTCTCACTCTGTTACTCAGGCTGGAGCGCAGTTGCATGGGCTCAGGCGTCCTTCCACCTCAGTCTTCCAAGTAGCTGGAACTACAAGTATCTACCACCATGCCCAGTTAATTTTTTGATTTATTGTGAAGACCAAGTATCACCAAGTTCTCCAGGTTGGTCTGGAACCCCTGTGCTCAGGTAATTCTCTCATCTCCACCTCCCAAAGTGCTTAGATTATAGGTGTGAGTTACTGTGCCCAGTTAAGAGGTAAGTTTAAGGTCCATAAAAGGGCGCACTAGTAATATTTCCTGGAGTAGGTTGAAAATACAAAGTAATTTTTAAATAGTCAAATGATTCATGAGTAATAGAGCTGTAATAAATTACTAATGTATATTAAGATTTAGAGGTAAATTCTTAATCTGACAATAAGAAAGATAAATACCTTCTTTGTTAGCACATTTCCTGGTGCCACTATAATAGAAAAATATACAGTTTTAACAGGAGCAAGAGTTTGATTTAGAACACTAATTTTATGTTCTTTACTGACATTAGAACAGAACGTCCTGTTGCAGCAGCTATGGCCAATGGGCCTAGTACAGTGTCTGACTCTAAACTCAATAAATGCTCACTGAATGCTAAGAGAGTGCCCAGAAGTGCCACAGGTTAAGAAACAGAATTTTCACTCTATTTTGAGCTAGAGATATTGGCTCCAAATCCAAAAGATGATTAAGAGTGTCTAAAAAGGAAGTGATCTAATTACCACCATTACTATAAAAAGACTATGTCCCAAGGCGAGAAGCAGGAACAAAGCAGGTGTGTACAAGCTGGGAAAACAACACACACACACACACACACACACACACACACACACACACACACACACACACTCCACTATTTGCAGTTGATTCACATAGCTGCAAATTCAACCTTGAAGTAAAGTGAAGATTCTACCTGACTCATGATCTTTTCACCTACAGTTCTCATGTAGTGTCTTAGCAATAAATCTGAATGCTGGGAAGGTCAACTTTTTTTCTTCAAAGACTTTTGCTTTCAGGAAGTGAGGATTTCCCTCTTCTGTACAGGTGCCAGAAAGCAGTGTAATCAGAGATCTGCTTGTAAGAGTTCTTTGACTCTCAAATTCTTCTCTAAAAATGACTTTACCCAAGACTGAGTCCTGAGAGGTTCCCCCCTGCCCTAGGGTGAGAGCTACTAGTTTTGGAATAAGTGACATATACAAATATCACCTGAAATGTTAAGCAAGACCTTGGAATTTGTAAACAAATTTATGCCATTTTTATATTCTTATCGTACTTCCACATACAAACTGAAGTAAGAGCAACAAACTGCATATACAAGGTTCTCTCAATTTCCTATGCTTTGGGTCACATATTGCATCATATTGAAATGAGGTGGCTATGTGATAGGGAAAAACAAGCAGAAGAAAAGAAATGATTTTAAAAGATTTTTGAAAAAAATTAAAACAGAATATAGGTAAATGTTAATTTGGGGTATACTCAGGTATCACAAAGAAAGTGAGGGATAACCCAATAAACATGAAATGAAAAAATAAGCTTATAAACATCAACATGTTTAGTGGGAACAATCAAACACCAAGAGGTTTTTTTTTTGTTTGTTTGTTTGTTTTAGTTGGAGTCTCACTCTGTCACCCAGACTGGAGTGCAGTGACCGCTCCAGGCCACCACAGCCTCAGCCTTCCAAGTAGCTGGAACTACAGGCGCGGGCTACCACGCCCAGCTAATTTTTTTGTTTTTGTTTTTTGATTTATTGTAGAGATGAGGTCTCACCAAGTTGCCCAGGTGGGTCTCGAACCCGTGGGCTCAGGCAATTCACTCACCTCAGCCTCCCGAAGCGCGGGATTACAGGCTGAGCCACAGAGCCCAGCTGCTTGCTTTTTTAATGAAAAATAATAGTTCTCCCAATTTTTTTCTCCAGAGAAAGAATCATCAAAGAATGCTATGCACTGACTTATAGCTACAAATGGTGTTTTTGGATAAAAATTATTCATATAACTACTTAAAAATTGACATTCATCACATGTAAGTATTATTGCCAGAAGAGTCTCAGAAACGGGGCTCTATCTTTAGAACGAGGGCAGGAACCTACCGGAAGTATTTCACTGTGGGTGTAAATGTCCTTGCAGGAAATCTGCCAGTTCTTCACAGCATTCCTGCTTGGGAGTAGCAGCTATTTTGCAGACATATCAATCCCCAAGATCATAATATTCCTTTGCCCATACCATCTTAAAAGCTGACTGATAAACGCTGAAAAAGCTCTCCTGGTACCTCTGGGAGTCACTATAATGTCCATTTTCAGGATAATAAATATGGACAGAGATAAATTTATAAGCCAAAAGCGGATGGAGAGAGACAGGAGAGCGGAACGGAATTCAGGAACATCAAATTTCCAGCCCTCTGTACAGAGTGTTCTTATCTCCAAAGACTTCTAATAAAGACCTGCACTTAGAACTGACCCTGAAAGAGTAGAACACGGCTTCCATTTAACACTGTTAGAATACTTGTAATCCCGCACATTTGGGAGGCTGAGGTGAGTGGATTGCCTGAGCCCACGGGTTCGAGACCCGCCTGGGCAACTTGGTGAGACCTTATCTACAATAAATCAAAAGGAAGGAAGGAGGGAAGGAAGAAGGGAAGGAAGGAAGGAAGGAAAGAAGGAAGGAAGGAAGGAAGGAAGGAAGGAAGGAAGGAAGGAAGGAAGGAAGGAAGGAAGGAAGGAAGGAAGAAAGAAATTAGCTGGTTAGCCGGGCGTGGTAGCGCATGCCTGTATTTCCGGCTACATGGAAGGCTGAGGCAGAAGGATCGCCGGAGCCCAGCAGGTGGAGGCTGCGGTGGCCGGGAGCAGCCACTGCACTCCAGTCTGGGCGACAGAGTGAGGCTCCGACTCAAAAAAAAAAAAAAAAAA
>NW_007009537.1:472314-505848 GCF_000164805.1 Carlito syrichta | reverse complement strand
GTAGCTGGAACTACAGGAGCACGCTACCACGCCCGGCTAATTTTTTGGTTTATTGTAGAGCCAAGGTCTCGCCAAATTGCCCGGGCAGGTCTTGAACCCGCGGACTCAGACAAACCACTTGCCTCGGTCTCCCAAAGTGTTGGGATTAGAGACAGAGCCACCAAGACGGCCCCAAATGCACCTCTCAATGACAAGGTGGGCACCTTAAAAAACATACGTGTACATACATACAATCCTTCACTATAATTATGCAATTTACATAATTATTTCTTGAGGACAGAGGGAAAGAGGAATTCAATACAATCTGAAGCAAATTTTGTAGAATCCCAATAATCTGGCCTAAATTTATTATTTATTTATTTATTTTTGGTTTTTTGCAGAGATAGGGTGTTGCTATATTGTCCAGGGTGATCTCAAATTCCTGGCTCCTTGTGATCTTTCCACCTCAACCTCCCAAAGCACTAGGGTTATAGACATAAACTACCATACACAGTCATGAGCCTTAATTAATTAATTAATTAATTGAAAGGAGGATTTATTGAGAAGACAGAAAAGCTCCCACAAGTGGGGGGGCACTGAAAGGGGTTGCCCACTAGCCCAAATTTAGATTCCTGCTCCCTGACTGATCTTTGAGCAAATCTTTATAGTTGGGACAAAGTTCCTAAAACATTCTGAGTATGTTTTTCTAAAAATGTCCAGTTTATCTGAGACATAGACTTCTAGCAAGTCACAAGTTGAAAGTTAAAACTGATGATTATTATTCTGGTAAATTAAATATTATTTGCTTAATAACTCAAATAGATTTTTGAATGTTTAAATAAATATAATCAGTTCTGGACATAAAATATACCCTTTTCCACAATAAAATCGAAATATAAAATATATGTTTCTTATTATTGCTTATATGAGCTGTATTATCCTAATTTTAAAACTATTTTCAACTGTCAAGTTGAAATGCTTGCATCTAAACAACAAATTTATTGGTCATTCTCAGCATAAATAACTTTTGAGTTTATTATGAACAAGTAAGAGATGGGAATTTAAGTAATGTGTCCAGTTTTTCATTGTGATTTTTTTCATTATCTAATGAGAGATGTTGTATTGTTATTTGGGTTATTCTGAAGCAACTGATACAATGACCTTTTAAAATATTGATTTAAAGGGTATGGGTTACTGAAAATGCAGGAAGCACCATCAGACATTTCTTAAAATACTCGACCAAAAAAGAATACCAGCTAAGTGAGCACATGTCCAATCACTGCAATTCAAAGGATCACATCCCATGCAGTTAGAAGCATAAATAGGAAGGGGTAAGGATGTGTGTCTCCACCTGTTTCTTGATCTCTAATTACCTTAGGAAACTAGGTGATGGATATGTTCAAAAGAGGAAATATTAATAAACAAGACCAATTTTTTTCAAGAAATGGTTACAAGGTTGGAAAATGAGTTAGAGTAGAAAATGATGTAAGTCAGCTTCTAAAGTCAATACAGTGGAGGAAGCAACCGAATCACTTGTTTTCCTCTCTTGCAACCTTCGAAAAAAGACATTGTGAGTAATTGAAGGGACTCCCTATTTACTACAGTAATATTTATTGAGTTGACATGCTCCAATGCCTTGCTGAGGAACCCCTCTCCATTTCTGCAACTCTTGTATGAACTTATGAATCTAGTGTATACGTACATCATCTGGATAATCTGATCCCTTGTTGAGATTGATTTTATAGCATCTACATACAGAGATGCATATTTGTAGATTTTTCCATGAATAAAGATATCTAGAATGGAAAGGACCTGCTGTTTTACTAATAGTAATAGTCCTTCAACAAAACCTACATTTTCATCTTCCCTCAGTCAACAGTAATTCTCAATTACCTGCCCACATTACAGGGTGGGATTAATAACATTCTCAGTCTGGCAATTTCATGAGCAGTCTTAAAAAAACCATATGGAAATCTTTTTAATAGTAAAGAACACTACACTCATGGGTGTATCCAGGGTTTGCTATAAGTGTTAAATATTGAGGATAAGAAACATGTCTAAAATCATGCTATTCATTTAACTAAGCCCTCCACATAGTGTGAAAATCGCCAAAGGTTTTCCAGAACCAGAATCTACAGGCTAGAGCCTGGCTTTCTGAAAATCCTTATTTCTAAGATGACAAGTCTTACATTATGTTAAAAGCTATGAAGCAGATAAATAAGCTTGGGAAACTTAGGGAAAGATTGAGTTTTCTTCGAGTGCAAAACTGATAATAATTTAAAGCATCTAGTTTATTACCTTACAAATGTGCACTAAGAACTCCTAAAGGGCAATAATTAAAAGAATGAATTTACTATTTTGAAAATAAATTCAAATACTTAGTATATATTAAAATATATTCTTGAATGCAAGGAACATTAGAAGCAATGTGACAAACCATTTAGAATATTATGTCTTTTTATATTTAGTGTAATAAAGGATTCATTGTGCAAAGGTCTAAACAGTCTGGCAAACTGCGGCAATACTAGGGAACACTAATGCCAGATACATTTTATATCCATATAAGGCTGAAAAAAAAGACCAGTTGAAATGGACTGAAAAATATGTGTTTCTTTTGCTCGAACTTTTTTTTTTAACTTCAGTGGTGCTCTTCCCAGATTATAAAGTAAGATGCCAAATTGTGTATTTCTAGAATATTCCTGATGATTAAAAGAATACAAATAAACAGTGACTACACCAAATCTGCAACTCAAAAATAAACTTAAAGTTAGAGACGTTTAAGTGACTACAAATCCTTGGAGAGCCCGTTAGCTCCCTAGTAAGATTTAGGAGATGTTTTAATGTCTATTATCCCAGAAAGCCTTTTGAAACGACAAGTGTGTTTAAACTGGAATTTTTTTAAAGTTGTTTTATTAGCTGCTATGTAACTGTATTCTCTACCCAGTATACCTCAACAAATAAATACAAAGATTACAAGTAGTCATAAATAATTAACATGAAAGAAAACATAATATTAATAATATGGTCAACTCCAACATGTTCCACGAGTCACTTAGTTTTGTGGCTATTTATTCCTCTCCTTTATTTCTCTATAGATTCACTCTATATGTATTTCCACTGTGTATTAAGAATCTCAGTAGACTGGCTGGGTGCAATGGCTCATGCTTGTAATCCCAGTACTTTGAGAGGCTGAGGCAGGAGAATCATTGGAGCCCAGTAGTTCGAGACCAGCCTAGGCAACAAAGTGAGACCTTGTTTCTACAAAAAAAAAAAATTAGGTGTGTTGGCATGTGCTTGTAGTACCAGCTACTCAGGAGACTGAGGCAGAAGGATCGCCTGAGCTCACAGAAGGTTGAGGCTGTGGTGAGTCATAATGTGCCACTGTACTCAAACTTGGTGCACACAGTGAGACCACAACTAAAAAAAAAAGAAAATTCCAGTAGAGTGTTTACGACAATAAAAGATATAAATGGACTAGGATCTGGCAAGGGAAGCCCAAAACTAATTATTCAAATGAAGTTTAGCTTATTTGTGAATTTAAAATATCTGTGTTATTTCTATTTTCTATTATCTTTCATAATCACATTGACCATGATAAGAATGACAGATAATTTAGAGAGGACAATATAATTTACAGTTGAAGAAAAATGTGATTTTTGACGGGTTATAAAGTTTTGTTCTAGCATGGTAGCTTTTGGTTACAGGAGCTTATAGTTTTTACAGGTATATAAAATGATGCTTAATGATGTATGGAGATTCAACAAATCATGTAATATTTGTAATATTACCTGACTGCTATAAATTATATAATAATTTTATTAAAATTTCATGATGGCATCTAGCCCTAAAACATAAACAGAAAACAGAATCCCTCTTTTCAAAAGAGACAACCTCTGTCACACAATTGGAAATATATTTAAGGATAAAATTAGGACACAGGTCAGATGCTTCTAACCAACAGCCTAGCCTCTTGGTGATATTGTTGCTAACATTTTTGGTTTGCCCAGTAAATATATTCCTAAAACTTCTGCAGAGAGTTACAAAGAAAAAATAGATTTCCTTAACATACAAAATTTGTGGAGATGAAGGCAAATTAGAACCAAGTTAATTAGCACATCGTTCATGGGTCTTTTGTCATCTTGTATTTAAACCCAGGAACTGAGGACAGGCTGCTATCATCATTTAAGAGTAATTTTTGTAGGATTCTATCTCAAAACAAGAACGGGCTAAAGCAAATCACATCCTTTTTTAGTGCTAATTTTGAAGATCAAAACTAACATCATGCATTCCTCTTATATTGATATCTCAAAATATTTGGGTGCATGCTTTACTACAGAGGATGAGAAACCATGGGCTCTAAGTGTGATTAAAAGCACCAGTGTGTTTACCCAGGAGAGGCCCTGATGAGCTGAGCACCATGACATATCTGGCCACTCAGTATTAGGTCCATATTCACTCTACTCACAAAAGACTGGCCATGTCCCCAGTTTGAAAGAATGTTATCAGAAATAATCACCAAATTCCTTTTTTTTTTTCAGTCATAGGCTCCAGCCCAACTTAATCCCTAGAGACATGTTGCAACAGCCTACTGTTAAGCTATGACATACTAGTTACGGGCATGAATTCCAGGTTAGTGGTCAACAAGCTCGGCACAGGGCAGTGCTGCTGTAACATTTCTGGGAGGGTTTGATGTTCTGTAAGCAGAGACACTTAGCGTGAAGCCAAGGCAGCGTGATTCCCCAAGAAAGGCAGCCTGAAGTAAAGTGGAATGTGCAAGCTGTTCTCCTGACAGGAGGCCAAATTCCCCGTACCAAGGCAGTAGGACTGGGTACTTGGATGGCATTCAAGAGACTTAAATAGTAAAGAAAGCTGCTTATCCTCAAATCAGTGGGCTCTCTCTAAGGTCCAGGTAATCCCAACATGGAGGATGGGAATCATTTAGAGGCACTCCACTTCGATTTGGCAATCTTTAAGGGGGGAATCCAGCTCCAAGTGCCTTCATTCTTACTGTCCTGGTGCCACATTTGATTCTGCTCTAGGATACCTCTGAGTGTTCCCAAAATGCCTCAGTGGCCCCTCACAGGTTCTGCTTTGGAAAGGATGTGGTGACACTTCATTGGAAGGTTTCTGCCTACTGTTGTAGTACCTGATTATCCAAAGGGTAATTAATATACATTACTCGAAAGGCAGCTATACAATCATTAAACAAGAGTTCTACACATAATACAACCCTTATAGAGCAATGGTGCTAGGAACAATAGCTGGTGGGTTATAGTTTGCCAGGACTTTGCTCTATGTGACTTTTTTCCGGGGCTTATTTTTGAACTCTCAGCTTACATGAAACTATGTAATGTAATTTATGAAATTTAATTCTCTGGTGTACAACTCTTTCTGTCTCTTCCTTCCATAACTCAGCTCCAAGCTGCAGTCTTCATATCAATTTATTTATGTTAAAATAAAATAAAGAACCAAGGAGAGAATTCTCCACCTATGTTCATACCTAAAACACAGTTGATTACCTGGGTCATATTTTGAGAAGTGGTGATATTTGATAGGAGGAAGAAGTTTGAATCCAGAGATTGGGAGCGTTTCTCCAGAAAAGAGTCTCATGCTATTATAAGTGGATGAATTGGTTAAATGAATTATTAATACTGTTCTGTCTGGAGAAGAGAAGATGCAAGAGAAATATGATTGTTGGCAATTATTTAAATAGTTATTATATAAAGGGGAGAATAGGTCTGTTTAGCCAGGTAATTTAGCCAGAGGCGAAATTCTAGACATAATAAACTGAAGAATTCTGTAACATCCACAGTGGCTCTGAAACATTCTTGGTTGCTGTGATCAGTGGTGAGTTCCCAGTTTCCAGAGGAAAGAATTTCCCAGAATTAAATTATATCAATCATATGCTTTACCTTGCTCATAACAGTATACACATAAATTATTTATCACATGCTATTATTAATGATCATATAATTAATTGTTATAATTATTTTTAGGAATGGGATTTCATAAGTGACTATAAATTCCCATAGATCTCTGAAATTCTGTGATTTGATAGATAGTTAAAGACTTATTGTCACTGGCTTACTCTTATGTTTACATTTTACCTACTTGTGTTCTAGAAATCTTGCAAGCATATTTTTATTTTAATATTTATTTTTACTAGTAGCAACATTTATTATGCAAAAACACATACATTATTTAATTATTAATAAAGTATTTACCCCAAGCTTATAGATATGTAAATTGATGGTGCCTAATTCCTTCCCAAAAAGACAAGCAAACAATAACCAAAAACAAACCAACAACAACACCCCCCACTCCACCCCAAATGGGTCTTTCATGTACAGTGAAAAGCACCTAGAAGTCCACAGGAAAAAAATAAATAAATAAACAAATAAACCTTTGTTTTAAAGATAAATTTTGCAATTTTAATATGAAAATAGTGAATAGCCAGTTCTGGGGAGGTTAGATCAAGACTGGACTCTAAGTTGATTTTTATAGAGGTGTAAATTATGGAGAAATTCTCGGCAGTTGGGCAAATCATGGTGCCCAATAGCAAGACTTCTAGAAAGACTGGTAGGACTATCAAGGGATGGGTATCTATACCTAGTATGTGGCCCGGATTATGCAGTCATATTTGATGAATGTCTATAGGATGAGTGAACCAATAAGTTAAAGAACAAATTTCTGTGCTTTGGCAGGGGAGGTTTTTGTCATGGACACTGGGTCTTCTTGGTGAGGCTGTAGTCTCCATAAGAACAGAGATTGGGAATAGGAAGGATGGCTGGGACCAGCTACTGGTCCTGAGGAATCAATATGGAATACAATCAGAAGGACAGTTGTCTACATGGATAGGAGAAAGGATTGTAAGTCTATAGATGCTGTGTTTCTGCTTGAATGACTTGGGGAAAGAGGCCAACCATCCCACAGCTGCTATGGGGAGAGATCGTGAAACAGTCCACAAGGTGCTGATAGGACTTGCTGATAAAATGGTGATGATCAGATGAAAATATTTTTAAAAGGATGATTGTTTCTGGGATCCTGTAAGTGACAAATAAATTGTCACAGACCTCTGAGATTTGACAGACAGTTAAAGTTTTATCATCACTGGTTTCCCCTTATTTTCATATTTTACCTACTCTGTGATCTAGAAATCTCTCCTTCCTATCAAATACCATTGCTTCTCAAAGTGTGGCCCGGGTAACCACACACCGTGTTTCAGGTTATGAACTGGGCTAAGGAATTATTTCGTTGTTTATTTTATTTTAACATGACTAAGTTGATATGAAGCCTGCAGCTTGGAGTTGAGAGGTAGGTTAGCAGTTATTTCTGACAGAATTTGAAACTTAGATCAGCAGAAATTTGCATCAGAGACTTTGAGTGGAACTTTTGAAATACAATCATTCATGCCTTAAGAGATAGTTTATTTTCAAGTATTCACTGGGCTATGCAGAAAACAATCTCTGAACTATTATCCTAATCCCATCTCAGTAAGTCTCAGAAAAATGTGTTCAGATAAAAACAGAACAGAATGGAGCTGGGGATGTCGTGACTTCTGGTGCTGATATTTGTTGGGAGGGCAGCTGACCTTGGAGTCTGTCTTCATTTCTAAGCAGAGAGACGCTCTGAGACTCCATGAGAACAGAATGAGGGGAACAAGAAAAACTCAAATGCCACCACCAATGCTGACTTTAATTTAACTTTTATCTCGTTCCTTCTGAGATCTGGAATCAGGTCAAGAAGAGCTGTGCTTATAGCTTGAGCATGGACTGTAAATTTCAATCCATTTAGGCCCATAAAAACCTTTGCTGGAAGGAGTTTTTGCATTTCTATGCCACTTGTCAATTCAGGGGTGGAGGGTTGGGGTTAGTTTGAGGAGTGTCTTGGTGTCTTGGGGTGTGAAGAAGGCTTAGGGGTGAGATCTCTGCCCTATTTAAATGGGTCTTTTTTTGCTTCATGCTCTATACTTTACCTTGATATTACCTGAGATGATGTTGTCTTCTGTTTTAGCCCATTCATGTGGAAAGTTTATGAAAGGTCCAAGGCAAGAGGGAGTCAGCCAAAGGATGATTTTGCTGTCCTTCTCTCAGGGGACATTTGGCACTGTCTGGAGACAGTTTTGGCTATGACAACTGGGGAGGGGACATGCCACTGGCATCTTATGGGTAGAGGAAAGGGATGCTGCTAAGCATGCTACAACATAGGATGCTTTGCCCAAAATATGAGTGTGCCCAGGTCAACAATCCCTGGCCTAGGTGACATTACTAGTCCCTATAAGAATGCCTGGAAACCAGTAGGTGACCAATAAATACTGATTACATTGTTCAAAGTCCAATGAGGAATAAACTTTTGCTTTCATTATGAAACCATAATGAACCATATTTTTCTATACTTATGAATTAAGCAAACAGAAATGCTTATGCATTAAGGTGATAGTAATGTGTTCCTACCCAGAACACAGAAACGTGGGATCCAAGATATCCCCGGAGAATTAAACTATAAATCAATACATAGTGAACAGAGCCCAGGTATGCAAAGTCTCCTTGGAGATAAAGAATGATGCCTAGGTAGGTCACACTTGAGTGTCAGTATAGGGTACCAGCTAACAACATGGTTTCTGGAGTTAGATGATCTAGATTTCAATCTTGGCTGTACTATTTTTCAGGGTGGTAACTAAACTAAACATTGTGCATCAGTCTTCTAATCTAAAACATGGGAATTATTATAGCACTTGGCACAGGGTTGTCATGTAGAGTAAATAAAATGATGCCTTAAAAACAATTTATTAAATACATTGCCTAGTGCATAGTGAGCACTCTGTAAATCTCAGCCACTATTTACAACTATAACATCAATTAGTGTATTAGCAGACCTAAAGGAATAAAGTGTTCATGGGAATTGCGAGAGGTGTCAGCAAAAGGAGCAGAGGAAAGCAAGTGTCAGAGATGGAACAAATACTTATCTTTCTCAGCCAGGTGCAGTAAGTCACACCTTAATCCCAGCATTTTGGGAAGATGACGTGAGAGGATCGCTTGAGGCCAGGAGTTTGAGACCACCCTGGGAAATATAGAGAGATCCTGTCTCTACAAAAAAATAAAAAAGGAGGGTGTGGTAGCACATGCCTATAGTCCTAGCTACTTAGGAGGGTCAGATAGGAGGATCACTTGAGTCCAGGAGTCAAGGCTGCAGTGAGCTACGATCATGCCACTGTACTCCAACTGCATGAGACACTGTCTCAACAACAACAACAAAAACAGTATTGCTTTCTTGAAATGCAGGCATTTCAATAAATCTTCTGTATCCATGATTTTATTTAATTTCCAGTGTTATTCTTTAGCTAAAGGAGGCTGAGTAATCAAACAACCATAAGAAGTGGTGCTGAGATTCCTGGCACCTGTCTGACAATGAACAATAATCCTCACTCTTTCCTGTATCTCAAGAGAAGATGCTCAGGCACAAATGGCAATGACCAGTTCACATGGAAAAGATTCTGATGGCAAATTTACCTTTGCTGTGGAAATATATGCTTAGCTTGATGCTCTCAAATATTTGAATGACCCAGCTAATTGCTCTTACTCAGATTTAATCTTATTAAGCAACCCTCTGATTCTATTTCCCATCTGCCTACAGGTAGAGTGGGCATTTTGCCTATGAGAGTATCCTTGTAGCACTTACACTTATCACTACAACATTTAATAAACTGACTAGCAGTTTCACAAGCACGGATGATAATGAGTCTATCTCTGAGAAAGAACTGAGTCTGTCTATACCTAAAAATAACAGGCAGGTCCAGACCCTCCACTGTTCAGAGGAGACACTACTAGATGCTGGACTGTGGCGGTGGGAGTTGCTTTGTGGAGTGGGGATTAAGGTTTAAGCAAATCTTTAGCTTAACAGTATTTGAGAGCCAAATGATGTTTTAGTTAGCTAATTTGCCCTATTTACACATAGAAGAAATTCACCTATTTAGATATAGTCTTCCTTTGGGTACTTTGTTATCCATCCATATATTTGTGGAATAGAATTTTTTTTTCCTGTGTGGGTGGCATTTTAAAGGCAACAATAGTGGCTTTACAATTCCAAAAGATCTGATAAGAGTCATTGTGAAGGGGGCAATGAACTGCATTTAATTAAATCCTGGTTGCTAAAAGTAAATAGTAGAATACACCACCAACAGCAACAAAGATTGGTCATGAGACAAATGATGTGTGGTGCTGAAGACAGAGCTAGTGTCTTTGCTTTTGCACAAGGTTAGGGCATAATTCCACTCATTTCCTTTCTCTTGGAACAATTAGGGGGAAAATATCAGTAATGAAGTAAGCAAGACATTATGTAAGTAAGTATGACATTTAATTTGTTTAGAAACTCAGCCTTCTTGGAGAGTACTAAACAACTGGCAGGTGTCAACCATTTTCATCCCTCTTCTCAGTGCCTTTTAGAAGAAATGACCTGGAAGTAGGGGTCAATGACAAGCAAAGTCTCCTTTTAAGTATCCTTGGAACATCAGTTCCTCCTACGGCATTTCAAAGCGTTCAGCAAACAGACTACTAAGTTCAGTTTAATCAACATCAATCATCTGCATTTTAGTTGGCAATGGAATACACTCATGCCATAGTCACGACTTTGGATTCGTTAACTCGACTTAAAAGCTGTGGGTGAGTTGGGAGAGGCTTTAAAAATAAGACAAAGCAAGATAAACTTAGAAAGAGGCATTCTGAACAGCACTCTTCCTCAAAGTGTGGTCCATGGGCCACAAAGTCAATACTATCTTTGTCCTCATACGAACATGTCACCAGCTTTATTTACCACTTGCCATTTGCACTGATGGTTCAAGAGCAGGAGTGAAGCTATCAGCATCTCCACAAGAATCCAGGGAGTTACATCAGATGGTACTAGTAATTATTTTATTTTATTTTATTTTAAAGATGTGAGGTACAATTCAGGATTAAGTATACAAGCGGACATCATACAGATAAAGTTTGTGCTTCCCTTTGGTCCCCAATTTGCCTGGTTTGAGATCAGGTACCCTTATTTTTGTTGTGTCCTACCCACCCCACCCTGCTCCTCCACCCTGGCAGTATCCCACTACTGCCAATCTCTTCCTTATAGTATTGTGGTAAATGTTCAGGGTCCACTTATGAGTGAGAACGTGTAGTACTCTGTTTTTTGTTTTTGTGATAGATCACTGTGTATGATAGATTCTAAATCCATCCAAGTTGCTGAGAAGTCCAGAGTTTTGTCCTTCTTTATGGCTGCATAATATTCCATTGAACATATGTACCACATTTTTAAATACAGTCCAGTTTTGATGGATAGCATGGTTGTCTCCATGTTTTTGCTATTGTAAATAGTGCTGCAATAAACATGTATGTGCAGGTATCTTTTTTGTAGGATGATTTGAATTCCTCTGGGTATATTCCCAGTAGGGGGATTGCTGGTTCATGTGGAAGGTTGATTTCTAGTTCTGTACTAAATTTTTAACTGCAGTTAAAAAAGAGTTTGTTTTACTTCAAAGAGTCCTTGATGGAATGGTAAAATGTATTAATTTTCTTTAACTCTCAATGTCAATTTCATGTATTTAAAATATTTTATGTGATGAAATGGAAAGTATACATAAAGCACTTTTGGTATACACCAAAATGAATGTGTGTGTGTGTGTGTGCACATATGAAACATCTGTGCAACTGATTGTGAGCTGGGCTAGGTACTTTTTCATGGAACACAATTTTGAGTGAAAGAACAGTGACAGATGAACTATGGTTATTCAAGCTTGGGTATTTCACAAGTGTTTTTTTTTTTTTTTTTTCTGAAAATGAATGAAGTGAGCTGTCACTTCAAGTAAAACAAATGACAGTATTTGTTGCCAATGATAAAATTAGAGCTTTCAAGCAAAAATTAGAATTTTGGAAAACTTGCTTCTGTTACTGTGAGCATGACAGCTTCCAAATACCTAAAAGACTTTTGATTTTGATTTCCCAATACCTAAAAGACTTTTGATTCAAAAGATTGAATGAAATCAATGATGATATTAATGAAAGTGATTTTTTTGTTATTGTAACGTGAAATATGTCACTATTTGAAATAACTACATTATTCAGTAAACCAATATTCTCTAAATGACCAATACATGATTTTATAAAATCACTCATAGATTAAAAATCTATTCAAAGAATGAGACAGACAATGGATTTTAATGTAATAGATAATGCAAAATTCATTAATTAAGAGTCCACATTGCAATTCACCTTTGAGAAACAATCACTTGTTGAATGTAAATTAGTATAACTATTATGGAAAATGGTATGGCAATTCCTCAAAAATGTTAAAAACAGAACTACCTTATGATCCAGCAATCCCATTATTCTAGGGATATATCCAAAGGAAATAAAATCAGTAAGTCAAAAAAATCTGTATACTCTCATCTTCATTGTAGCATTGTTTACAATAGTCAGGATATTCAATAAACCTTTATCTGTCTGTCAATAGATAACAGGATTAAAAACCTGTAATTCCGGCTACTCGGAAGGCTGAGGCGGAAGGATCGCCGGAACCGAGTGGGTCGAGGCTGCAGTGGCCACTGCACTCCAGTCTGGGCGACGGAGTGAAAGTCCAACTCAAAAAAAAAAAAAAAAAAAATGTGACATATACACTACACAATAGAAAATAATTCAGCCTTAAAAAAGAAGGAAATTCTATTATTTGTAAAAACAAGGATGAACCTGAAGGACATTATGCTAAGTGATATAAGACAGGTACAAAAGGCAAATACTACATGGTCTCACTTTTATGTGGAATCTAAAAAAGTTGAGTTCGTAGAAGTTGAGAGTAAAATGGTGGTTACCAGGGTCTGAAGTAGGGAGTGGGGAAATGGTCAAAGGATGCACAATTTGAATTAGAAAAGAAAAATAAATTCAAGTGCTCTATTGTACAACAAGGTGACTATAGTTAATATATTCTTGGGAATTGCTAAGATAGTAGATTTTAAGTGTTCTCACTACAAAAAATACGTGAGGTAGTGCATATGCTAATTAGTTCAATTCAACCGTCCCACAATGTATGCATATTTCAAAACAACATGTACATAATATACAATTTATATTTGTCAATTTAAACATTTTAAAAAAAGAAACAACCACTTTTTGAATTAAAGTGTTGTATCAAAGAAGATCCACAATTTTCTGAAAATGCAATGCCTTTTCAGCATACTCTTGAAAATATGCTTGTCTTTTCTAACTCATATCGGTATAAGACTGCGTTTTCTTCATATACTTCAACCAAAACAACATACTGCAACAGATTAAATGCAGAAGCAGATATGGGAATTCAAATGTCCTTTATTAAGTCAGACATTAAAGGCATTTGCAATAATGTAAAACCTTGCTGTTTATCTTATTAAACCTTTTGTTTATAAATAATGGTTTATTTTTAATAAAAAGGTGTCATTGATGTTAATATGCTAACATCTTGTTTTTTTATTTAATTCAGTAAAAAATTTAAAAATTTCTTAGTTTTAATTTCTAATTCAGACAATATCAACAAATGTACTCTATACAAGCAAAGCTCTTTGGGGTTCTAAATAATTCCTAAGAGCATGAAGGAACCCCGAGACTAAAAAGTTTGAGAATAGTTAATGTACAAAAATACATTTGGGGCAAAGGAAGTAAATGCTTTGGAGAAAGAATGACAAAAAAATGCAAAACAAAGAATTAAAGACAAAAATCTCTGGAGATTTTATCTTCCAAATCTCAACCTCAAATCCAAAAAGTGCCAGCATCATTTGCAGCTATCACATTTGAAAGTACCCTAAAATACCCTAAATATGCTTGTACTGTCATTTGTTTTCTTTTTGGTTGAGGCCTTGGGAAAGCATCTCTGTTTTCCCCCATTATACTGCTAAAACCTATTCAGCATCTGCAATGTACTGTACATTTCATGTCAATTAGTTAATTAAATTGATATAGTCCTACTTATGCTCATAGAAACCAATTTTGATGAGGCCTAAACATTTGGTTGAAGTTTTAAGACAGGCAGGCTCTGGTATCCCAATTATTCTTTTTTTTTTTTTTGTAGACTGGAAATTCAGGAGACTGTTCACTGCTCTACAGTCCTTCAGGTGTGGGTGTCCTTAGGTGAGTCCTATTCCTTTTCCTCTTTGAAAATTTTTTTTTAATTCTAAAGATGTGGATGCCCTATTCTTTTATCAACATAATGGTTGTTGTCAGACAAGGAAGTGGATATGTAGCCTCTGTGTGTGTGTATTTCTCCGCAAAAATACTATATTTAGAGATCATAGAAGTCCTTTTGAGTATATGGCTTGCTAATACAGTGTGTACTCAAAAGTTTTCAGCACACCACCTCTCTTTCCCATCCCTACCTCCCTGCTTTTCTATTTCTCAGCCTGCAAATTTTTCACTTCATCACAAATTATCATGCCTTGTAATGCCCCTGATTCAGTTCCTTTCTGAGGCCTCTCTTACTATAAAAGATCATTATATCTCTCTTCATTTTATAACGAAATCAAATATTTATTAACACAATACCTTTGAAGATTTTTTTTAAAGTTTCTTACTGTTTTATGTTTTCCTTGATATCTGGCCTTGTAGCATCACAGCTTCTTCATGGGTTACTATAAATATACTATACTTCAACTAGCTCAGATTTTAAATGGGATTTTTGTGGGCTTGGCAGATCACCAGTCTGCTCTATCACTGCATTCTGAATTCAAATAATTAACTTGCAGTGGACTCTTGGAACTCAACCAAGATTGTAAATAATTATCTTAATTCAGATGTTAGAATAGTTACCATTGCTTCATCACAAAGAAGGTACATCAACTTAATATTCTAGACATTCCTCGTTTATCAAAATGACTCTAGAAGAAGACCACCTGGGTTCAAATATTGGCTTCATTATTTCATAACTTTCAGATATTTCCTATCCTCTTGGTGTCTCAGTTTTACTAGCTGTAAAACGGGGATAATAATAGCAACATAAAGAATAAAAATGAATGAGAATCTGGTATCACATAGGATATACTAACTCTTAATTTAGCTAATTATGCACATTAATTGAAGATGGACTATCTTAACAGAAAAACAAAATCTAATTTTATTAATTAAAATTCAAGTAAGCATTCATATTTTTTAAAAGATGAGTTGAAAAATAAGGAAAAATCTTCAGTAAATTAAAATTAAAATTTCTTCATAATAAATGCGTATAACAAAGACTGACATTCCCTGATGAAATTCTTTGCTTCTAAAGCTCTTAGGATGAACAATTAAGGTAAGCTACAGTTGGCATATTCCGTAGGAATGAAATTTACCACTAAAGGGCTGAACGATTTTTGAAACAGCTGAGAAATCCCGCTGATAGAAAGATTCTCCCTGACAGGGGACAAGAGTTCAAGCTGAGTTCTGGCATTTTCTACAGAGGCCTTTTCCAAAATAGCACTAGGGAACTGTTAAATAAGGCACCATGCCCAGAGTTATGTAGAAATCTACAACAAAGCATAGCAGCATCATTTGCAGCTATCACCTCTGAAAGAGCCGAGATACGATAGAAACCACTTGGCTTGCTTTCTAAATGATCTTGCCCTTAAATCACCACTAACAAATGTAAGCTTCATGGACTGGTAAGGAAAGGCTGACACGAAATGTCCCAAATGTACAAGTCATTTCTGTCTATGACTCCTACAAGGAGAAGGAAAAGAGTAATGCCCTATAGTCCGCTTCTGGTGCCAAGGAATTTATAAATCCATGTTTTGAAGCTTACATAAATTCTATTTTCTTTAATTAAAAGCACATTAGCTTGAAAATGTCATAAGACACACAGATGAGGTTCATTAACAAATAACAAAGTTCATCAGGATGGTGCAAAATAGCAAAAGTGACAACTCTTCCAAATGGAGAACTGTGAAACGCCCAATAGAAATGGAGCTGACTAAATTCAAGAGGAACCCAATTGTTCAATTACATTGACGTAATAGGAAATCATATTTGTTAGTTCTTCCAGGTACAGTGATTCTTGGGTAATGAACAAGTTTGCACATGAGAGCCACTGATACATAGCACAGAGTAGGTGTGTAAATTGGCTCCTGTTAGCTCAATTCCCAGGTAATAAGAGTTCTTGTTAGTGACCAACTTTGAAATCATGTTATCCTCATCAAAACCTCTATCTCTGTTATTCAACTTAGCAAATTAAAAGAGCATAATTTATAGATTATTTTCATAACAACTTCATTTCATTTAACACTGTTAGTCACTCTCTGTTTCTTACAACTATTTACTTTTTGTTTTTTGCAACATTCTTTCCTGCTAATAAAATACTTGGATTCTCTAGTCTAACAGACTTCTTTCAAATGCCAACTCCAAAACTTATTTGCTATATAAGTAAAGTGCCATTTCTGAATCCTAGTTTCTCCAATTTAAAAAATAAGGATAATAATCATGCCTCCCCATTGAGTTATTGTGAAAGTAAATAAAATTGGGATGATAAAATAACTGTTAACTCATATAGGACTTTCTATGAGTTGGGCACTGTTTTACATGGTACATTAACCATTTTAGCCTTCAGATCAACCCTTTAAGTTTAGCATTATTATACTCAAACTATAGTGACACAGAGAGCTTAGGTAACTTGGCCATGGCAGCAGCTAATAAAGAGTAGAGTTGTGATTTGAACCCAAGGACTACCTGGGCTCTAAATCCCTATACAGTAACTCATACGAAATGCATAGCAAAATTATCTGATAATAATAAGCACTCAAAATATGTTAGCTATTATTATTGTTTTAACCTTTTTCATTTGTAACCATTACTTCCTTCTCTAGCCCTGTGATTGACTATGTCTCTTGGCTACACCCCAGAGTTGGGGTTCTTCAGAGCCTTATTTTTTTCCCTAATTCTACACCCTTTCCCTAGGTAGTTACATCCACGAGGGAGGGCCCCAAAACCCATAATTTATTTGTGAAAAATTGTGTATTTATTCTTACATGTTTAACCTTCAGTCGCCTTCAAAGTACTCTCTGTTTGATGAAATACACCTACTGAGATGCTTTTTCCACTGCTCAAAACAAGTTTTTGAACTCATCAATTTTGATGCCTTTTAGTGCTTCCACTGTTTTTTTGTTTCACCTCTTCCACATTGGCAAAATGTTTCCCTGTGAGGACTTTTTTCATTGGGGAAAAAAAAAAAAGTCTCTTGGACGAGGTCAGTTGAATAAGGAGGGTGGGACACGGGGGTCATGCTGTTTTTGGTAAAAAACTACTGAACACTCAGCATCGTGTAAGCAGATGTGTCCTCATGGTGGGAGAATCAGTCACCTGTTTGTCAAAACTCACGACTTTTCTTCCACAAATTGTGACACAGTTGTGACACAGCCTTCTCAAAACTTTCAGATAAAAACTTTGGTCAACCGTTGGACCCAGAGGAACAAATTCCAAGTGTACAAGGGGCCCACCCTCCAAGGGATAATTCTAGGGTTTTTTTGGGGGGGTCCTCCCCGTATTTTTGTAACTTTAACATTTACACACTGATAATTTTACAAGCTTTATCTCTCACTCAAACCCTTCTTCTGAACTTAAACACATGTCTACCTTCTTTTTGAACGGAATTACTTAAAAATACCTAAAATTCATCATCTGGCTGCATTAAAAGAGTTACAATCCAATTAGTCTCCCAAGCAAGCCTACTCCTTGCTTTCCCCTAAGTCCAAGAGGCTACTAAACATTATCAATCTTATCTCACTCACGTCTCTGGACATAAATGCTCTTACATTCTATGCTACTGCTTCTATCTAGGCTCCCAGGAATTCCTCTGCTGCAAATAAAACTAACTTTCTGCTGGTCTCTCTTTCAGTCACTATTCTGAGCTCTTCATTTTCTTAACTCTGTTAAATGTGACTTTTACAGAGTAAGATTATTATATGCTGCATGTGGTTAGCAACTGAAGCTTAGATTTAGGATCAGCTATTTGGTTTATGATTTCAGAAGTTTAGGAGAGTTGGGTTGGTAACACCAGGATGTAGCTGGGCAGTGGAATGTATGGAGTAGGGTAGAGAAGATGGCTGGAGTCAGGGAGGCAAGGTCCTGATAGGCTGTTTTCATGGATCACCCACCAGATGTGAAGTAATTTAAGATGATGGCAGTTGCTAGAGTTGTGATAAGTGCCATGTCCTGGCTTCTAAACTCTTCAGCATGTAGGGAGATACCAATAGTCAAGAGAGGTAGAAAAAACCTAAGGTGGATACTATAAACCCCCCAAAGAGGTCTTTATTCAAAGATGGTAGAATAAGGTCTTTAAACCACATTAGGAAGGGAGAAAAATGCCAACCACATCATCTCAACTCTTGTGGCACAGAGAATGATGAAGAATAAGCAGAGTAGTTGTATACATTGACTCCTGGTAGCTCAATTCCCAGGTAGAAAGAGTTCTTTTTAATGACCAACTTTGAAATCATGTTATCCTCATCAAAACCTCTATTGCTGTTATTCAACCTGATGAATTAAAATAATGCAATTTATAGATTATTTTCATAACAACTTCATTGCATTTAACACTGTTAGTCATCATGAAGAGGGCTACTGGGGAAGCCATGGAATCAGAGGCCACCAGGTTGTTCAAGGCCAGGAGACAGAGATATGCTTAGTGAAGACAGTGACAGTGTGGAGAGTTACAAGAACAATAGTTAGTCCAAAATGGAAAGAGTTAGGAGGAAGGAGGCTTAGAACACTGTGTCTAGTGATAGAAGTCTGGAAGAAAATGAAGGACTGGAGAGGTTCTTATGTTGGGTTGTAGTTGACCATGGATAACAGGACTGGGTGGCCTAGAGTACTGAGGAGGCTGCAGGTTTTTAACAGCACTTGTTCTGGAAGGCCAGGTGAATAGGATATCTTAGGCTTGCCTGGAAAGATTTCACTAAGTCTTATATTCAGTATTGTTCTGGAGAAATCCCAGCCCAGGAGGACATATAGCATGCTGAGAGAATTCCTAGGACTAACACTAGAGGCCTGTTGAGTTAGGACTTAAAGTACCACACTCATCAGAAAACTGAACAATGGCTATAAAAGGAAGATAAAGGGATAAAAATAAAACTAGTTCTCCCTCCCAAGTCCCAACCTTACTTGCTGGCTCTTAGTTCAGTTACTTCTGGAAACCCCTTCAAGCCAGACTAACAGACAACTTTTGGTAAGTATTGTTTTAGTTAAAGAAGCTTCTGAGGTAATTTACAATAAGAAAAGTTTTCAAAAAATGTGAAAACTCTGGAACAATTTTTAATATAAATAATGGGATAAGCTTTTTGTGCTTTAATTGAAACTGAAATTGAGCTGCAATGAGATTTGAATTGTTCTTTGTTAATTAAGAAAATAAAAGAACTTATGTAAATAAACATAGCAGAGAATTGTTAACATATTTATATGATATGACATTTCATAATTTAATAAAACATTTTATTATTAATAAAATTCATGAAATTATTTATACTACTAAGATAAAAGTACTAAATAAAATGATGAATGTTATTTCAGGTAAGAAACATTGTACTGTGAATATTAAATGAATATTAAATAATTATTAGGCTATGAATACAGTAGATATATTGTGTCTTAACCAATTTGGAAATATAATCTTACCAAGTGTAACGAACAGTTTCAAGTATGAAAAAAGGAAATGTGCAAATCTTGTAAGAAATCAGTGCAGCTAATAATACTTCACACAGATGTCTTTCTGTGTTAGATATATCTTTGGAAGCAGTGAAACTTTACAATAACAGCAAATAAAATTGTTATACAGGGAATATGCAATTTTGAAATACCAGAAGGTTACTGGAAATTCTCTGATATGCAATTCTATGAAAAGACATCAAACAAGATTTATCTGGATCAATGAACAAAAAATCTTAAAGAACATAATGCAATTTGAGCATTGTATAAGTAGAGGCCAAGGAAAACGAGTCTCCATAAATGGATCAGTAAACTGATGGCTAGCTTTTTTTTGCATGTCATGTCTAAAGATCCTTATGGCAAAAAAGGATATTAAAAAAAACACTGTCATATGAATATATGAATCCTTTACCAAATCATTTGGAAACCTTTTAGTGAACTGATTTGGCATGGAGCTAATTTTATGTCTTTTACCTTTCCATTTTACTAACAATAAGATGACTTATGTAAGTTGGTTAGCAGAGAAGGAATGCATAAGAAGAATTTTAAATGGCCTTCATAAAAGCTAGAGAAGTGACTTAAAGATGCACCTGAGTGTTTAATAGCCATTGTAGAAAACTTGGTTATTCTCAAAGATTAGAATTCATATTTTTAAAAATCAGGATATAGCCACACAGAAAATGTACCAGGAAATTCCTAAAAGTAACTAATGTTAGAGGAAATAGAAACAGCATCATGAATCCAAAAAATTGAATGAAGAATTTTAAAGAAAATTTTTCTTATTTTGCCCAGACTGAGCAACACATCCAAAAGAGAGGCTGGGCTGTGGGTGGAATTCTCAATGAGCACAGCTGCACGGGTACAAATCAAGTGCCTCATCCTTCCTTAACTCAGGAAGTCAAGGTTGAGCACCATTCTCCAGAGAGACCAAGGGCGAAGAACATCAGAAAAGGCATTATAAAGACAATGTGCCCAAGGCCTGAGAATAATTTCATTTGCAGATATTGAAGAGGACTTTTCAGATAGCACTGTGTCTAGTGATAGACACAGTGTTCTAAGCCTTTATTTCAACTCCAGGGCATCTTAAGAAGGTTCTTAACATACCTGTCATGGGCTTTTTTTGGATATAAATCTTTCTTTTCATGCAGGCCCTCCCCTACAGCATCTCTGACCTTGTTTTAACAAGTGTTAAGCCATTATATCTGTTTTTCATCTATTCCTTTGTGGTAGAGCAGGCTGACGAATGACCTCTGTGTCCCTAAGGCTTGTTGATACTGGTGGACCTAAATTTAATGACTTGAATGAATATGTGAGCATTAGCTAGGAGTATGCAACAGGGCATAAAGATGCTATGGGAACTGATAGGGCCCTGAAAGAACAGGTTAGGAAGGAGCTGTGGACTGCTGGGAAAAATTTGCTCTCCTGGGCTGAAGGGAGCAGTGGTGATTTCAGCATTGGGATGATAGAAAGTAAATACTCTTGACACAGGCATCGCTTGGAATGATTGCTGGTTCCCCCACTGTCATACATTCTCACACAAATAATCTTGCTCTCAAGGGTGAATTTGTTTGTTTTGACCAATCAAGTGGGGGAAACAAAAGTTCAAGTCATTTAAATCATCAGCTTTCTTGATGTGGTAGATATTTTGAATGAGCCATTTTTCTTTCGTTCTTTCTTGTTTTTAACCTTCAAACTCCTCTGTGGGTGCAGACTTTTGCCTAAGCAGGATGTATGGGAATTTTTTTCTTCTAGTAATGACAATTAATTTATTTTGTTCTGTTTATCTTGTCTGGTTCTTCTAGTGACAACAACATGCGTTGTGATCCAGGAGGAAGGAGTAAGCCGAGCATGTAATGTGACTCCCACCTGGAAGGCATTTCCATTACTTTCACACCATTAGCATGTACCTTTGACCACTGAGCTTATCAGCTACAAATGAATGTTTCCACATTAATGGTGAGACACTAATATTACTTAATCAATAAGTAATATCTAGATATAAACCTGCATCATCTATGCCCACAAGTCAACACCCATAGACTGTATTTGTGTAGCTTATGGCCAAGAATGCCAAGTAGAGCAGACTCTGAAGTCTTACAAAAACCCAGACACATTATAACCTCCTTATCACAAAGATTTATTACTCTGCTGTGAGAGGAAATTGAACTGATCTGCCCTGATTGTTCCTTCATAAGGTCTGTTGATTACTACCACATTAATGCTCTGCTGGTTGCTGGCAACCTTTGGGTCTGTCTTTTCTCAGGTATTAAAGTTGAGATGACTAGTCTGTAATTCTCAAAGCCATTTTCCTCTTTTAAATAATCTTACAAGAGGAAATTTCCTTTATTTCAACTCCAGGGCACCTCTTGAAGGTTCTTAACATACCGGACAGGGGCTCTTTTTGGATATAAATCTTTCTTTTCATGGAGGTCATTCCCTACAGCATCTCTGACCTTGTTTTAACAAGCGTTAAGCCATTATATCTGTTTTTCATCTACTCCCTTGTGGTAGAGCAGGCTGACTAAATGACTTCTCCTAAGTCTCAGTTACAAGTTTCTACAGAATGCTTTCCACAAGTGTTAGGATTGTATACACACTCATTAGTTTCCTGTATGTGTCTGAAGTAGTAAGAACATTGTACATCTGTCTAATGCTTTACATATTCCAAACTGTTTGGAGAAACTTTACATAAAACAATTCTTCAGAAAAGCAATTACTGCCAGACTAATCTTTCTAGCTGCTTTCATGTGTCATTAGGCTGCTCAACAAACTACAGGATTTCCTACTCCTATCAGAGCAAGTCTGGGTTCCTCATGTTGGTATTCATGACTCACCCCATTCTACTCTTTCTTAGTGCAATCGATCTGTTCTTCCAGTGCTCCCCAAAGAAGACCTTGCACTTCAGTCAGATCAGTCTCTGAAGTTCATGGAACAGGGTGTAGGCAATTCTGCCTTCGCTCCTTGTTTTCATAATTTCTGCTTTCTCTGCAAATACTTCCAGCCCTTCCCCGCCCATCTTGGGGTCCACCTTCTCCAAGAGGACATTTCATCTCTCCAGTTGATATCAGCTTCTCCTTCTACTGAACTCTTAGAGTCTTTACTTTCTGATCAAATACTTTTTGTTTTACCGTATGCAACTGTACATTTTATAATATTTTGTCTATGACTAGAGTCCTCTAACTATTTTATGTATAAGTCTTGTCTTCCCAAGGAGATAAGTTCCTCAAAGGAAAGGGCCATGTCTTGTGTTTGTCCTACAGTCCTCTGTGGTACTTAATGCTTCACCTGGTGTATATCACTTTAAAAGTGTCCCCAGGTGGAATGAATCCTTCCCCCCCCCCACAGTACTGTTAGCCTGGTCGTTTATTAAGCTATTAAAACACTTAGCCCCACAGTTTACCACTGTATATTGTGAGCTCTGGGTGAGCCACAGTCCTGCCAACTTTTTTTTTTTTTAATCTCTCAAAGTACCTAAGATAGCACTGCTTGTAAAAATAATGGAATGATACTTGTTAAGTTTATATTAAACTTCAACTGTGTTTAACATATCAGCATTCTGTATAGCCCTCTTTTTGAGGAACAAATATTTCCACAGTTAAAAATGGTTATACTTGAAATTATATTGGAGTTTGGCACATGAGAAGAAAATTTGTTGCTTTCCTAATTAGTTTACTCAAAAATAATGTTATAGTCTAAATTTAAGTATACATTAATCAGTTGTGTTGTTAAATCATCATTATTTAAGAGGCTGCTATATCAAAAATGCAAAAAAGATATTAAGCATAATCAGTGGGTACTTTTTATAGAAATATTAATATATCAGTATTTTATGCAGTTCTCCGTGTAAGATTTTACTTCATTGTTAATTTCTTGACTTCAATGTTTTTTATAAATTAATTTATCTATGACTGGCAAAAGTAAAGTGAAAACAGTCTTTCCACTGTAAAATTCAAGAAAACATTGTGATATAACTCATCAAGAACTGATTACCTTGTGTTTTTCTTGCTCTTTTGATTTAACTATGACACAATTTCTTTCTTTAGAGGTGGGCAGAACTTTTCATGGACTCAGACAGTCATGGAAAATCTTTTCACCATGGCTTTGAGTAATTTTAATTAAAATTCAGTTCAAGTCAGTCTCTCTTGCTTAGCAAAAGCATCTGCCATGTTTTCCCCACTTAAGGACTTGAGCTGAAAATATGAGCATTTTCCTGTTATAAAAGCGCTGTGTCTGTGTAAAGTTAAAATAACTTCTGAGGATAATTTTCAACACATTTGGATCTTCCAAATTATGATTTTAAAAATGCAACTTTCAGAAAACAACACTGATGCTTCATTCAGTGATATGACGGCAATTCTTGTTACATATGATGCCTTCTCTCTCAGCATGTGCTTAATTCCTTGAACATTAGCCTACTCTTAGTCTCCATCTTCCCCATGGCCAGGACACATCACCTGTCACATGACACTTGCTAAAAGGTACTAATATTTGTTGAATTAATGAGTGAATGGGTTCAAGGATATAAAAGCCTTGCCTTAGTTTATTAATTTTTTTCTACCTGTACTAACTATAGTTACTGGTTCTAGCCTAGAATGTTCTCCCAATATGGCAATACCCTTGAACTCTTGAGACTAATTGGTGAAAACTAACTAGAGAAGTAAAAGATCCAGAAACATAAAGTACTTTTGTGCAAACAAGAATAAATTGTATTATACATTTTTTTTTAGAAAAGGCACTTCCATCTGTCAGAAAATTCTCTTAACTCCAACTCTAAGCAATCTATAGTATGAATGGAGTTCCTTTGATTCTGATGTTTATTGTATCCCCTCAATAACCAAAATGGAAGTCCTATAAAGTCTGTTCTTACTTGGGGCTCAGATCCTGATTCCTGAGTCAGATTTTCATTCCCTGTTTAGATGAAGCCTGCATTTTTCAGTACTTAATTCTACACTGGCGGAGTTATCATGTTATGCAGCTCCCATGTATTCTATGTGAATGGTACCCTGGGAGTTCTGCTCCATGATGGTCCTGCCATGGGCCTGAACACACAACCATGTGTGCTATCCCATGGAATATTTTAGAAGAAAAATCTCTCATATTTTCAAGAGAGTCTGATGTTACCATCTATGTCAATCAGGGTTCTCTGAGAGATAGAATCAATAGGATACAGATATATAGAAATATAGATATAAATATATAAGTAGATATAGATATATGAGAAAGGATTTATTTAGAGGAATTGACTCATGTGATTATGGAGGCTGAGAAGTCCCTTGGCAGGTCGTCTACAAGCTGGAGGACATGGGATGCTGGTTGCACGGCTCAGTCCAAGTCTGAAGGCCTCAGAATCAGGGAAGTCAATAGTGCAATAGTCTGAGGTCAGAGGCCAAGAACCAGCGGGAGGAGAAGATTCTTGTAAGTCCTGGAGTACAAAGGCTGGGGCGCCTGGAGTTGTTATCCAAGGATAGGAGAGGAAGAGTATGTTCCAGCCCCAGCAGATACATCAACACGCTCACCTTTTCTGTTTTTGTTTTCTCTGGGTCCTCAGCAGATGGCATGGTACCCGCCCACATCGAGGTAAGATCTTTCCTACTTAGTTCATCAAATTTATGCTAATCTCCACTGGAATCACCCTCACAGACACACCCCAAAATAACGCTTTATCAGTTTTGTAGGTATTCCATAATCCAGTCAAGTTGACACCTAAAATTAACCATCACACTGTCATATACACCAAACTGTAGCATTTTTTAGTAAACCAGTGTGGCTTAGGGATGACAATTAAAGCTGTTCTTTTGATGGCAAAACACACTAGTTGAAAATACAAGTTAGATGTGTAGAACACTTCTGAGTTCTTTTCTTCAACCTACTTTATTAAGGTTAATTGACAAATAAAAAATTGCATATACTTATAGTGTATACTGTGATATTTTAATATAGGCATACAAATCAAGCTACTTAACATATCCATAACCTCACATAATTATGTTTTTGTAGTGAGAATAATTGAGATGTACTCAATTTTCAAATATTCATTATTATTAACTATAGTCACAATGTTCTATAATAGATCTCCAGAACTCAGTCAGCCTATGTATACATTGTGAAATAGCTAAATTTGGTAATTAACATGCATAACCTTGCATACTGTTTTTGGTGAGAATATTTAAATCTCTCTTAGCAATTTTGAAGAATACAACCATAGTCATCATATTGTACTCTTGAACTTATTCTTCCTTTCTATCTGAAATGGTGTCTCCTTTGACTAACATTTCCCTATCCCAGTCTCTACTCTCAACTTTTATGAATTCAACATTTTTAGATTCCACATAAAAGTGAGATCATGCAATGTATATCTTCCTGTGCCTGTTTTATTTCACTTAGCATAACGTCCTCCAGGTTCAATCATGCTGTTGCAAATGACAGAAGTTCTTCCTTTTTAAAGGTTAGACAGTGTCCCATTTGTAGATAACTACTATATTCCTTCATCTATTGATGGATACAAGGGTTGATTCCATATCTTGACTATTGTGAGTAATAAATACTGCAATATACATGGGAGTGGACCAGGTCTGATTTCTCTATTAAGAAAACAATACCATAAAACAGGACCCCTACCTATCATCATATACAAAAATCAACTCTAAATGGATCAAAGACAGACCTAAACATAAAACCTCAAACTATAAGAATCTTAAACCAGGCTCGGTGGCTCAGCCTGTAATCCCATGCCTTTGGGAGGCTGAGGTGAGTGGATTGCCTGAGCACGCAAGTTTGAGACCCGCCTGGGCAGCGAGACCTCATCTCTACAATAAATCAAAAAATCAGCCAGGCATGGTAGAGCATGCCTGTAATTCTGGCTACTTGGAAGGCTGAGGTGGAAGGATTACCAGAGCCCAGCAGGCGAGGCTGCGGTGGCCAGGAGCGGCCACTGCACTCCAGACTGGGCGACCGAGTGAGACTCCAACTCAAAAAAAAAAAAGAATCTTAGAAGAAAACGCAGGAGACACCCTTATGCACATTGGAGAAAGGCAACCAATTCTTGACCAAATCCCTAAAAACATAGGCAATAAAAGATAACATAGACAACTGGGACTTCATCACACTGAGAAGCTTTTGCATAGCAAAAAAACCATCAAGAGAGCAGGGAGACAACCCATAGAATGAGAAAAAAATATTTGCTGATAGTGTATCTGACAAAGGCCTAACAACTAGGATCTACAAGGAACTCAAGTTGAAAGGAAAAAAAAAACCCAACCTGTTAAAACACGAGCAGAGAAGCTGGGCTCGGTGGCTCAGCCTGTAATCCCAGCGCTTTGGGAGGCTGAGGTGAGTGGATTGCCTGAGCCTGAGGGTTCAAGACCCGCCTGGGCAGCGAGACCTCATCTCTACAATAAATCAAAAATTAGCCGGGCGTAGTAGCGTGCGCCTGTAGTTCCAGCTACTTGGAAGGCTGAGGCAGAAGGATCACCGGAGCCCAGCAGGTCGAGGCTGCAGTGGCCGGGAGCGGCCACCGCACTCCAGTCTGGGTGACAGAGTGAGACTCCAACTCAAAAAAAAAAAAAATGGGCAGAGGACATGCATAAACATCTCTCAAAAGAAGACATACAAGCAGCTATCAAATACATGCTCAGACTTCTTAATCATCAGAGAAATGCAAATCAAAACCACACTGAGATATCACCTTACCCTAGGAAGTATGGCCATCATTAATAAATAAATAAATAAATAAAAGTAGGTGCGAAGAAAAGGGAATGCTTCTATACTGTTGATGAGAGTGCAAATTAGTCCAACCTCTATGGAAAATAGTGTGGTGACATCTAAAGGAACTAGAAATTGATTGTCTATGCAATTTAGCAATTCCCCTCCTGGGAATATACTCAAAGGAACACAAATAGTTCTACAAAAAAAGACACCTCCACATGCAAGTTTATTGCTGCACTAGTCACAATAGCAAAAACATGAAATCAACCCTTCTGCCAATCAAAAGTAGACTGGATAAATAAAATGTGGTACATATACATGACGGAATGTTATGCAGTCATAAAGAAGGATACAATCATGGACTTCTCAGCAATTTGGATGGAACTGGCGGCAACATTCTTAGCAATCTATCACAGAAACAAAGAACCAGATACCATATGCTCTCATTCATAAGTGGGACCTGAACATTAATCACAAAAGCACAAAAGAGAGATCAGCTGTTATGGGTCACTGCCAGGGGAAGGAGGAAGGAAAGGGATACGTAATAACACAAAGGGTACCTGATCCTAAATCAGGCAAAGTGAGAATCAGTTGGAGGTCCAGACATCACCTGCACACACATCACCTATGTACCTAATTTTGACTTGTACCCCATATCTTTATAATAAAAGTTAAAAAATAAAGCAATGCCAGTTCCCACATAATTTAGTTCTTTCTGAAAATGTTTTCTGCCGGAACACACACACATACATACACACACACACACACACACACACACACACACACACACACACACACAGTTGTAATGTATTATGATCTTTAAGATACCTTGTTTCAAACATTATGTGATGATATTTGTAGAAGTGAGAGCAGGAGATTTTTCTGAACCAAATGCTAACACTGTATCTACCAATTTTTCCTTGATGAAAAAACAATTTTATTTAAAATTTGTAATAAATAGTTGCTTTTTAATGGTTTTTAAATTCTCTTTTCTTTGTCTTAGTAAAGAGGAAAAAATGTTCCCAAGTGTTAAGTTCCCTGAGGCTGCCCCACTAGCAGGTGCCAGAGCTGGTATTCAGACCCATCCAACTGGCTGGAGGGCGGGAGTGGGATTTTTATGAAATAGCTCCCAAAGCAATTCTGTTACTCCAATAGGCATTTTTTAAATTAAAAAATTAATCATAAGCCAAATACAACTGCAAAGTGTATTTTGGTTTATATTTAAGGGGGAGGACCCCTAAACTGGAATTTATTTATGAAATTGTATATTTATTCTTATATGTTGAAACTTCAGTCTCCTTCAAAGTGCTCTCTGTTTGCTGCAATACACCTATCGAGATGCTTTTTCCACTGCTCAAGACAGATTTTGAACTTGTTGATTTTCATGCCTTTTAGTGCTTCTGTTGCTTTTTGTTTCACTTCCTCCATGTCAGCAAAACGTTTCCCTTTGAGGACTTATTTTCATCCAGGGTTACCAAACCAAACCAAACCAAACCAAACCAAACAAAAACAAAAACAAAAAAACGTTGCTCAGGGCAAGAGAAAGTGAATTGGGAGTGTGGGCCATGGAGGTCATGCTGTTTTTGGTCAAAAACTGCTGAACACTCAGCATGGCGTGGACTGGTGCATTGTTGTGGTGGAAGAACCAGTCACCTGTTTGCCACAACTCAGGATGTTTCTTCCACAAATCATGAAGTAACATTCTCAAAACGTCCAGATAAAAACTTTGACTGTCTGATTCAGAAGAATAAATTCTGAGTGTACTACAAGGGGCCCACCCTTCCAAAAATAATTCTGTTTTTGTGAGGCGGTCCTCTTCATATTTCACACAAATTATCCATTTCTATGAACTTTTTTCCCCATAAGTATTCACCTTTTTTCAAGTCTGTCTTACTTGAGATTGATATTTTAAAAATGTCCTTTCCTTTCAGTCTCCCCCTTTGGCTACTCACTTTTTTTCCTTTCTACACCATGAAGTTTCCCAATGAGGGGTCTTACATTGATTGTCTGTTCTTCTCTATCTCCCTTTCCATTATCAACACAATGCCAACCATCTCCTTTTCCTAATACTACACTGAACATGTTCCTAATAAGATCACCTCTGACTCTGAACTAGGGAAACCAATAGACAATTCTCTCTCTTCACCAATCCTGTTTCTTTCATATAATAACACTTACTAGCATCTGATACCCTTGGCATCTGTAAACCCATGCTGCCCTGGTTTCTCTCCTATCTCTTTGACTAATTCCTCCCAATGTCTCCTGAAGACACAATTCCTTTTGCACAACTCAAATCGGTAATGTTCACTATGGTTCTCACTCAGTCTTCTTTTTGTTTGGTCTCCATGTTTCTTGGGATAACACACTTTTCAGGTTTTTAACTACTTATGCACAAATGATGTTTAAATCAATGATTCTGCACCAGACATTATTCTATGGTCTAAAGGACATTTTAATTTGGACATCTCACTAGAGCTTCCAACCTAAAAGTCATTGTGTTCATTCTTTCCACACATGAACATTTCCCCACATTCCACATCCCTGTGGATGACATTACCATCCATTCTGTTGTCAGAGCAAGATCCTGGGAACTATCTTTGATATTCTCTCTTCCTTCTGGTCTCCCACTCAGTCTCCAAATCATGTTGAGTCTCTTTAGGAACTATCTCTTAGATTTATCCTCCCTGTTTGATCTCACTCTTATTGTCACTGTGATTCCCTTAGAACCTTAGGATCTACTGTTTCTTGTTTAGAACTTGTGGTGTATTGCCTCTTTGCTATTCTTACTGGTTTGGGGTTCCCTGCCTTCCAGCCTTTTTCATAGACTCTGGCTGCAGTGGTTTTTCTAACATTCAGAATTGGTTATTCCATTGCCTGCTCATAATTCTTGAATGGTTTTCCATTACCCCAGTATAAATTTTAACTTCCCTAACATAGTCTTAAAATACTTTTTATGATCATCTTTCCTATCTGTTCAACCTTATTCTACATCTCTCATTACAACACATTTTAAGGTTTAGCAATGCTAAATGATTTTCATATCCAAAGATATCATATGAAGGGGTACATCCCCAACTGAAATTTTTTCAATTGTGTATTTATTCTTACATGTTCAAACATCAAAGTACTCTTCATTTGATGCAATACACCTATCAAGACACTTTTCCTGCTGCTCAAAGCAGTTTTTGAACTCATCAATTTTTTTTTTTGGGGGGGGAGTTTGTGTCTCACTCCATTGCCCAGGCTGGAGTGCAGTAGCATGCTCACAGCCACCCCAGCACTGACCTGGGTGATCCTTCTGCCTCAGCCTTCCAAGTAGCCGGAACTATAGGCATGCATTACCGCATCTGGCTAAATTTTTATTTTATTGCAGAGACGAGGTCTTGCCAAGTTGCCTGGGCTGGTCTCAAACCTGTGGGCTCAGGTAATCCACTCACCTAGGACTCCCAAAGTGCTGGGATTATAGGCTGAGCCACCGAGCCTGGCTAAACTTGTCAATTTTTATACCTTTTATGCTTCTGCCATTTTTTGTTCCACCTTTTCCACATCGGCAAAACGTTTTATTTTGAGGATTTTTTTCATCCAATGAAACAAAAAGAGTCACTTGGGGCAAGATCAGGTGAATAGAAAAGGTGGGACCTGGGGATCATGCCATTTTTTAGTCAAAAACTGCTGAACACTAAGCACAGTGTGGGCAGGTGCACTCATAAATCACCCATCATGAAATGAGAAATGCCTTGCAAGAATCTCCAAAAAAAAAAAAATTTCACTGAATGGCAAACCATTTTCCACAGAGGTTGTACTAGTTTACACTCCCACCAACAGTGTGAAAGTGTTCCCTTTTCCCTGCATCCTTTCCAGCATCTGTTGTTTTTCATTATTGATGATGGTCATCCTGACTGGAATTAAGTGGTATCTCAGTATGGTTTTGATTTGCATTTCTTTGATGATTAATGAGGCTGGGCATTTTTCCATGTACCTGTTGACTGCTTGTATGTCTTCTTTTGAGAAGTGTCTATTCATACCTTTTGTCCACTTTGTAATGGGGCTGTTTTTTTTTTTTTTTTTTTCTTTTCTTTTTGGCACGTATGAGTTTCTTGTAGATCCTGGGTGCTAGGTCTTTGTCAGATACAGATAAACAGTTGGCAAATATTTTTTCCCATTCTGTAGACTGTTTCCCCACTCTCTTGATGGTTTCTTTTGCTTTGCAGAAGCTTTTCAGTTTGTCCATCAAAAGAGGACTGGATTAAAAAATGTGGTATATTTACATGGACTATCACGCAGTCATAAAGAAAGACAAAATTGTGAACTTCACAGCAACTTGGATGGACTTAGAGTCTGTAATATTGAGTGATCTATCACAGAAACAAAGAACTGAGTACCCCATATTCTCACTCATAAATGGACCCTGAACATTTACCATCATACTATAAGAAAGGGATCGGCAGTAGTGGGAAACTGCCGGAGGGGAAGAGGGTACACCTCATCAACAAGGATATCTGCATAATGGCCATTTGTAAACCTGACCTTGAATTGTACACCACATTTTTAAAATAAAAAAAATTAACTGAAGTCGAACTCAGCCTCTCACAACAACACTAGCTGATATACTGATGCTGCTGGGTGCCTAGAACACGTACCTAGCAGGAGAAGCTTGTACTACAAGGGGTCTGCCCTCCAATAAAAGATATTTTTGTTTTTTGGGGGTCCCCCTTAAATGAATTGGGGGTACTCTCACTACTCCCAATTCATTTAAAATGATATTTATTCCTTCTATAATATTATTTTGCATTCATATTGTGCACACACTACCAAAATATGTCTGTCCAACATGTAGCCATCTTTCAAGTTTCAGTTCATTTATCTTTCCCTCAATTAAACCTCTGCCTCCTCTATCATGTATTTTGGGGCTTCTGTTGTGTCTGTCACATGAAACCATGAACATTTGCTTGTGTGTGTCTTTCCTCAGCACTGTGTGAACTCCCTGAGGGCAGAGATTGCATCCACAGATCACACAGAGTAATTGGTACATGGCTGGTGATCAAAGTCAATGGAGAAAGAATGAAAAAAAGAAATTTAAAAAATACAGGTTCTCTTCATGATCAAGGGTCATTCATCTGAACAATACTTTCATGGAAGTGAAAAATGCTGTGAAGATTGCAAGTAATTGTTTTCTTATGTTTCAACATGACACTGGTTTGAAGTTCTTTCTTCATCCAAAACACAAAACTCTAGAAAATACCCCATATCCTGTCTCATAAAAATGAACAGTTTGGCATAAATCCCCAAAAGTGACATGGGCAGAAAGGCACAATTACACATGATTGAGAAATTGAGAAGGCTGTGCCGCTAGTCACAGAATGATGATCTATCTGCTTCAGCCTTTGAAGGGCATGCCTGCTCTATGTATAGATAATTATCCAAAACTGTGTTATTTTAGTCACCACTGATTTAAAATGCTTTGCAGACAAATTCTTAATCCTTCTGTCCCTGGATTTTCCTCACCAAAATGATTTCATAGCATCACCTAAAAATATTATGAAACAGAATGAATTCCATAGAATAAAACACCTTCGGCTGGTCAATCATTACTGTAAGGGCAAAACAGGGTGCACATGAGTTTTTAAAAAGGCTCTAAGATGTAACATGACAGAAGTGGATTGGGTGCTACTCTTGGCTCTTGTGCTCTTGGACAAAGTTAATCTCTCTAAACTGTGATTTTCTCTTCTGTAGAATGAACAGTTTGAACTATTTGCAACATGATGTCTAAACCTCCTCCCAGCTCTAACATTTGGTGATGCAGATCAGAAATGAGCTCCTCTGAATCCAGTGTAATATTAGAAAATTGTATTCTAAAAGAGGTGAAGGAGGTATGCAGAGAAGTCAGTTCTTATTTAAAAAGTGTAGACAGGATACCTCAGAAATGTTGTAGGTTTGGTTCCAGATCACCACAATAAAGCAAATATTGCAATAAAGGGTGAGCATACTTTTTTTTTGGTTTTCCAGTGCATATAAAAGTTATATTTATACTATACTGTAGACTAGTAAGTGTGCAACAGCACTATGTCTAATAAAACAATGTATTACTTTAATTTAAAAAAAAAACTTTATTGCTAAAAAAATGCCAACAAGCCGGGCTCGGTGGCTCAGCCTGTAATCCCGCGCCTTTGGGAGGCTGAGGTGAGTG
>NW_007009537.1:434947-472174 GCF_000164805.1 Carlito syrichta | reverse complement strand
CCACTGCACTCCAGTCGGGGTGACAGAGTGAGACTCCAACTCAAAAAAAAAAAAAAAAATGCCAACAATCATTTGAGCCTTCAGTGAGTGATAATCTTTTTGCTGGGAGAGGGTGTTACCTTGATGCTGATGGCTTCTAACTGATCAGGCTAATGGTTGCTGAAGGCTGTGGTGGCTGTGGCAATTTCTTAAAATGAGGCAACAAGAACATTTGCAACATCTATTAACTTTTTCTTTCATGAAAGACATTTCTGTAGCATGTGGTGCTGTTTGATATCATTTTACCTGCAGTAGAACTTCTTTCAAAATTGGAGTCAGTCAATAGCAAAAACATGGAACCAACCATGCTGCCCATCAAAAGTGAACTAGATGAAAAAAAAAACTGGTACAAATGCACAATGGAATATTATGCAGTCATAAAGAAGGACAAAATTATGGACTTTGCAGAAACTTGGATGGACTTAGAGTCTATTATACTCAGTGATATATCACAGAAACAAAGAACTGAGTACCACATATTCTCACTCATAAGTGGACCCTGAACATCTATCATAATACTACAAAAAAGGAATTGGCAGTAGTGGGACACTGCCAGGGAGAGGAAGGGGCACATAATATCAGTAAGGGTGCCTTATCCTAATCCAGTTGAAGTTAGATCTAATGGAAGGCCCAAACTTCATCTGTACATAAACCACTTGTCTACCCAATCCTGACTTGTATCCCACATCTTTAAAAAAAAATACTCATAGGCAAAATCATGTAATCTAAAACTACACCCCCCCCCCCCATGGAGTCAGTTCTCTCAAATCCTGATGAATGCTTTATCAACCAAGTTTATGTAATACTCTAATCCTTTGTTGTTATTTCAACAATGTTCATAGCATCTTTACCAAGAGTAGATTCTATCTCAAGAAACCACTTTATTTGTGCATCTCTAAGAAACAGCTCCTCATTCGTTCAGGTTTTATCATGAGATTGCAGCAATTCAGTCACATCTCCAGCTTTTACTTCTAACTGTAATTTGGTTCCTATTTCCACCATATCTGTGGTTAATTCCTCCACTGCAATCTTGAATCCCTCAAAGTCATCTAGGAGAGTTGGTATCAACTTCTTCCAAATACCTGTTAATTATATTTTGACCTCACCCCATGAATCACAAATGTTCTTAATGGCATCTAGAATGGTGAATTCCTTCCAGAAAGTTTTCAATTTACTGTGCCTAAATACGAGGAATCACTATCTATGGCAGCTATAGCCTTATGAAATGCATTTCTTAAATAATAATACTTGGAAGTCAAAATTCTGATCCATGGGATGCAGAATGGATGTTGCATTAGCAGGCATGAAAACAACATTAATCTCTTTGTATATCACCATCAGAGCTCTTGGGTGACCAGTTGCATTGTCAATGAGCAGTAATATTTTAAAAGGAATTTTTTTAGCAATAGCCTTAAAATAGTAAGTTAGCCATGCTGTAAACAGATGCGCTGTTATTATGGCTTTGTTGTTCCATTTATAGGTCATGGGCAGAACAGCTTTAGCATAATTATTAAGGTCCCTAGGACTTTTGAATGGTAAATGAATATTGACTTCAATTTAAAGTCACCAGCTGCATTAGAGCTTAACAAGAAAGTCAGCCTATCCTTTGAAGTTTTGAAGACAGTCACATTAACTTCTCCTCTTTTAATATGAAAGTCCTAGATGACATCTTCCATTAGAAGACTATTTTGTCTACATTGAAAATCCATTGCTTAGTACAGCTACCTTTCTCAAGTATCTTAGCTAGATCGTCTGGATAACTTGCTGCACTTTCTAATGTTTGCTATTTCACCTTGTACTTTTATATTATGGAGACAGCTTCGTTCCTCAAGCCTCGGGAACAAACCTCTGCTAGCTTCAAAGTTCTCTTCTACAGCTTCCTCACCTCTCTCAGTTATCAGAAGAGTGAGGACCTTGGTCTGGATTAAGTTTTGGCTTAAGGGAATGTTGCAAGTGGTTTGATCTTCTATCCAGACCACTAAAACTTTCTCCATATTAGCAATAAGATTAGGTCACTTTCTAACTTTTGATTTAACATGAGACACATACAATCTTCCTTTCACTTGAACACTTAAAGGCCACTGTAAGGCTATTAATTAGCTGAATTTAAATGTTGTGGAGGATACCAAGAAAGATGGGGAAATGGCTGGTCAGTGCAGCAGTCAGAACATACAAAACATTGATCCATTAGGTTCACCGTCTTATGAGTGTAATTTGTGGTGCCCTAAATTAATTAAAATAGTAATATCACTTTGGGAGGCTGAAGTGGGTGGACTGCTTGAGCAGGCCTAGACAACATAGTGAAACCTCATCTCTGCAAAAAAATCAAGAAATGAGCTGGGCACGGTGGTGCACATCTAAAGTCCCAGCTACTGGAGATGCTGAGGCGGAAGGAACACCTGAGGCCAGGAGATTAAGGTTGCTGTGAGCCATGATCTTTGTGATCATACCACTGCACTCCAGCCTGGGCAACAGTGAGACCCCGATTAAAAAAAAAAAAGTAATATTAAAGATCATTGATTGCAGATGGCCATAACAAATACAATAATAATTTTAAAAAAGAAATATTGTGAGAATTACCAAATGGGATACAGAATCATGAAGTGAGCACATACTGTTGAAAAAAAATGGCACTAATATATTTTCTTGAAGCAGGGTTGCCACAAACCTTCAGTTTGTAAAAAGTATAATATCTGCAAAGCAAAATTAAACAACCTGAAAGTACAGGTAAGCCTGTACTCGCCCCCCAATCTTGTTTGATGCAAACATACTTGTTCTTAAAAGCAACAAGAGTATAGCATGATGATGAGCTTATTATAATTGATTTATGCACTGAGAACTCTCCTAGTCATGATTCATTCCCATGAGTATAATACTTCACTTAGATTAAAACATACAGTGTTTCATAATTATAAGGTAAGAGCAAAGCACCTTGGTGAGAAGACGTTTACAGGTAAGTTGAGCACCCCTAAAAAGGTGGAAGTATAATAATGTTTACTGGTAGTGTTAAGTGCTGCAAAATTAACAACAACCTTTCCTTGTTTACTGCGCTTCAATATTGCTAATCACAGCATAGGCAGAGAAGACTCTCCCTGGAGATTTTATTTCCGTAGCAATGAGGTGTTACCGAATATTCTCGGGGTCCTCAGTGTAGTCACAAACCCCCTCATGTCCTTTAAGGATACATGATTCTTCTGAGCTTTTTCTTTGCTAAGAGAATGACACAAGTTCTTGAAGGAAGAAATGAGCTCCTGGAATCAAGATTTATAGAGCTCAACATCTGAGCCTGAAGGAAACTTCTGAGAACAGGATCATATCATTCTCTATCTGGTAAATTTTCATTACAGGTGAATGAACTGGTCTAAAAGGCTAGAAAGGACTTGGACTAGAAGAGAATTCTATTTCCTTAGCATGTATGAAATGTGGACTCATAGGTAAAAGTTTGTAAGGTTTGTAAGCAAATGAAACCATACTAGTTCCCTCAAAAAAAAAAAAAAAAAAAAATCCAAGAATTATTAAGATCCGAGGGGAAAAAATAGTGGATTTAGATCTATCTTTAAACATTTTATATTCTTCTGGGCATATTTTTATGTGCTTTATAGAAAATTTGCATGCTACAGGTGGGAATAAAAATAAATAATCTATGTTTCAAAATGTAAAGTAACTGCAATTAATGTTTTCTTCTTAGCTTTTTCTATCAATATATCTACATAATTGTGACCAATTTCACAATTTCGTGTTGGTTGTGTTGCATATATATGACATCAGCATTTCTCCATTTCTCCATGCAATTATAACTTTTCATAGATATTATTAATATTTTACTACATGCAATATGCTGAGCTCATAAGTCCTTTACATGGATTACTGCATCAAATATTTTCAACATCCCTATTGTCCTAATTTAACAAATATGAATAAAAAGTTAAAGAAGCTAAACCAACATCACACAGTTTACAGGAAGATATTTGGTCTAGCTCATGAAATAAATGGACGATAAGCTTAAAGGCATAAAAGACATGTATTACTATTATTATTATTATTTATTTTTTTAAGTTGGAGTCTCACTCTGTCACCCAGGTGTGCACTACCATGCCTGGAAAATTTTTTATTTATTGTAGAGTTGAGGTCTCGCCAAGTTACCTGGGCTGGTCTCGGACCCACGGACTCGGTCAATCTACTTGCCTAGACCTCCCAAAGTGCTGGGATTACAGGCCAAGCCATCAAGCTCAGCCCATATATTATTTTATTGAGTAGATTTACCATCCTTTTCTTAACTGTTTCCTTTTTAAGTAGGTGTTGTTACTCATGTAGTGTCCCCCAGCTCTTTGAACCTATTCATTTTCTAAGTATACCTCAAAATAATCTGTGTATGCTACTGGCACAAGAGATTAGTGACCACACCCCACACCCCAAAATAGTGCTCTATATTCTGAGTCACCCTTTTTTTCTCAATATACTGTTTCAGATAACTTATGAGACACATCTGAGAAGCATTTTAAAAAGAGTTCTGGATTTCAAACTAGGAGATCTGTGTTTTAGACTTCCATTTAGACTGATTTGTTTTAGCCCTGGACGATTACTTAACCTGTCCAGCCTCAGTCTCCTTATATGTCAAAAATATTTCCTTGAGAGAAACCATTAGCTCCTACAAATAATGGCTGGTCTGACTCATCCTATTTCTCATAAAGACAGTCTCAAAGGCGAAATCTTCCTTGGCCTATAGAAGTCTCCTCACGTACTTGACTAATGGCCTTGGTTTCAAGAATAGGACAAACTGATGACATAAACACACTGTAATCAAGCATGACCTTACTGCTTAACTATTTTGTCTAGAGTCCTCTAATATAAACTCCAACAAAGTTAAAACCTGCTGAAAATAAAACTCAATAAACTAAAACGTGACCTGACTGACAATTATAAATATAGATCTGGCCAAAAATGGAGGGAGGATAAAAGGATATTGCCAAGCTCTTTGGAGAAAATTGGTTTCAAAATGTCCCTAAATATTGTTACTGTATTTATTTATTTATTTATTATTCTCAACAATCTTTGCTAGTCATTCTTGATAGTTTAAAATTTTACTTCCTATTTTCAAAATGGTACATTTCTTTATTAAAACATATAAGACAGTACAAAGTAATGCTAATTCAACAAACATTTATTGTCTGCTTGATGATGTGAGGAACACTAGGCAGTTATCACTTGAGACCAAGATCACAAGTGAGTAGAGGAGGCAGGGATTCTTCCCTCATTAGATAAATGCTATGAAAGATAAAATAAATAAGATTTTCCTAAAGTATAGGTCGAAACAAATGTTGAAGACAATAATCATATAAGGCACCAAAAATTAGATGATTAATACAACTGAACATTCAATTTAGCTCTAAGCATCAAGGCATTCAAAACAAAAAGGGAAATTGATAGATTATGTAGTTTACCCATGTACAGTAAAGAAAGCTTACAAGCTTATCTTAAGAGATCAACTTTTTTTTTGCATAAATTCCTGTGAGAATTGTATGATTTAGCTCCTTATTCTGAGGATAACAAGTAGCATTTAGCACAATGTTACTGCAGTTGCTCCAAGTCATTCTTTCTTTATTTTCCCAAAGAACTTGCCTTATGGTAAACCTCAACAGTAATCAAAGGCATAAAATGAAATGGTTAGTAATAACATTATATGTGTACCAGGGGGCAGGGAAAGCGTTAAGCCAGTATGCTCTATGCCTGTGATCCAATGTACAATAGCAGAAAAGGAGGTGTCTTGGCTGTACTCTTAGCACAGTCAATCCAAGGTTAAATTTGTTGACAGTTGCTAGAAATGCCGATATTCTACGTGGATGATTGAAGAAAGATCTATGTTTGAATAGCAGGTGACAAGGCAGCTGAGTTGACATTATGATGGGAAAATTAAGAAGCCTGACTTTTATTCTCACACAGAGATGGGTTGCTCTAATACACAGAGCAATGAATAAATGTTTTTCTGAAAAAGGGGGGGATTCTGAATCTGCTCTTATGATTTCATAAATTACATATGGCATAGTTGAAACAGTTTGGGCCTAGAAATTTTTGTGAATATTTCTTATCATTACACTGCCTAAATCAATAAAAGAACCTAACTAAGACTTTTGCCATAATCTGAATATTTGAATAGAAAGACACAACAATGGGTGCTCCAGGGTATAAAATGCTTCAAGTCGATGAGTAAACTGATCCAATAGGTTATTTAGGAATTTTTTACTTGAATACTAGAGAATATGTCTTTTATTTTTAGCTTTGTTGATGTAAAGTCTTTATTCTTGGTAGCAATTAGTAACAGACCAGCTACTTATTAAGACCACTCCTCTTTGTCATAGCAAAATCATGTTATCATAGGTCGGGCTGCCTATCTTTATGTAGGCTTGAGCACATAAGCATGTCTCCAATACATCTGAATCCCAAACCAGTTATTTGAATATATAAAATGAGGAGGACACAGCACGGTTCTTTTTATAAGATTTAAAATTATAATTGAATCTGTCAAAAGAGTAGAATAGCTTCATCAGGGATTGAAGAAGCCTTCTGGACTCCCCTTAATTGGCATCATAGCAACTTAAGATTCAAATCAAGGGATTTGGAATCTTTGCCATTTACAGATCAAGCACTGTTATAATCCTCCATCATGCATTTCACTACCTACTGTCTCTATTAAACAGCCATCTGGAAAGCCTTCCCCATTGAGTATTGAAATGCTACCTCTTTGGCCTTTCTCCTAGTTATTCTATGTACTTCTGTATCTTCTGACCTATTGATACTGGATAAGGTGGATTGTGTGTACACAAAGAAACAAACCACCAACATTTCCAGCAAAATCCAAAACTTTGAGTATTTATGGAATATTGCCACTAGATGCCAAGAGATCATGAGAAAAGATGAGGGGCCCTTCAGTATTATGGGTGCTGGTTACCATCTCTCCTTGCAGTTACTCATAATATTGTGGAAGGGTTGAAACTATGAGAAAATAATAAATAAAAATAGATTTATTTTTATGTAAAACTTTGGTTATAATGTCCATTTTGACCCAGGCTGAAGAATATTCAGCTATATCAAATAGATTCCTGCAGAATCAAAGTAAAAAAAAAAAAAAAAAAATTATATATATATATAATAGTACCACTCAGCCGTCAGAATAATATTCCTTCTCACTAGGCATCATAGAATCCATTAAACTTAACCTTTTATGAGCAGACTATTACAATATTCTCTTTCTCCTCTGACTCCATTCTTGCCTTATTCAAAATCATCATCCTGAGTGGCGAATTTATCTAAAGTTAATTTCTTACAACTCTAATTTTAAATCTGTGCTACCTACAGCTGTACTTCTCAATCAGAATTCTCCTGATTTGTAATCCAAGAGAATTCTAAGGACATCAACAGTGTATCAAGGAATAAAACTATTGAATAAAAATGGAGCATGTTTCTGTAAATTTGTAGAAAAATACTTTAATTCTGAATGAAACAAAGATTTATTATGAAGTCCAATGAAAATACTTGAGAATTCAGAGAACTGGGACATATAATAGATGTGGGGTCTCCTGTGAACATGTATTCCTTTTATTTTTACTTTGTTTATTTTGGAGGAGTGATTTGGATTCCAGAAACATTAAATCCTCTAAGAAATAGAGACAAAACTCATTGGAATTGCATGAAAGTCTTTGACATCTGAATACTTATTTACCTATCCAACTTCATCTTTCATTTTAACCTTGGAGTGTATTCTATTTACAATAGACATCAAACTGTTGGTTACCTCCTCTACACATAGTATCTTCATATCTTTGCTCTTGCTGGTCCTTCAGTCCTGAATGCCTTTCCCATCTTTCTTTATCTAGGTAACTCACACTCATCTGTTAAGATACAACATAGTCATTACTTTCTTCAGAATGTCTTCTCTGGGAACCTTAACACTTTATCACTACACTGTAACTAAGTCATCACCTATTTACCTGTCTTCTCAGTGGACAGTGCACTCCTCAAAGGCAGGGACTTGGCATCATGTGGATTGCCTAAGACATCAAACAGGGTATAATGCTGACATTTAGAGGATATGTTACTCCAATACATGTATCTTTGATCATATAATTTTGACATGACTCTTGGTTATGAAATGATTACAAAAAAGACACATTGTTAATTTCTCACTTTTTGTTATGAAACAGAGAAAGAACACACTAAATCAGATCTGATTTTCTTTCATTTTTTGAGAATATATACCATCATATGAGCTAGGAGATTATATAGACTTCAATATGGCAAGATCTAAAGTTGTTATGCTGAAGTTGCAGCTATAGCAAGTAGATTTCTAAAGAAATAGTTAAAAAATATGAGAGCCCTCCAGTGGTCAAAATAGCATATGCAAATACTTACAGTTATTATTTACTCAGTATTTTTTCCATCCAAAGAAATTATAAAACTTCAACAGTCTTCCTTTTATAAAAATGTATGATTTGATTACTTTCTTTTATCACTGTAATTGTACACAAATTATTTTTTAGCACCATAGAGAAAATAGATGTTTATCTAAATCAATTAAATAAGCCACAGATAATTGTGGCCCAAACCATCCACTTATGAATGAGTGATTTTGGACAGTTGCTAGAATCTAATCATGTGAGAGAAATGCTCAATTCCATCCAGATATAAGTAATTTAATTATTTTTACTGTAGCCATTGAGAGAAATGTTGCTATATATTAAAACCACTCAAGATAAAGAAAGGATCTAGTCAACCCTAGCTGTGCCTACTACTTCTGTGTTTCCCTTAAGTACAGAGTTGTATTTTAATGTGTATATTCCTAGACTTATAAAAGCACAGTGTGCGTATGTGTGTGCATGTGTGTGCCTACGTTTGATTTTGATGGTTTGCATAAGAAATGTGTTGGCTTCTCTTTTAGCAAATGCGTATCTTACTAAGCCAGGCAGCAGCACTTCCATTTGCTTCTTCCCTTGTCATCAGATTACCAGTAATGGCTTGGCAGAGAGCCTGGAGTAATGTCTCTGCCTTGAAAATTGTCAAGATCTAAAATTTACCCAAATGCTGCAACACTGATTGGTGAGAGAACTTTGTTTTGTTTTCACTGAATTCTTATATTACTTTATTAGAAAGTAAAGCTTGTTTGAAAAATTCATTCATACATTTGGACACTGAGGTCCAAACATTTGATATTCAAATTAAGGTTCTTTTTCACAAACATAGAACAATCTATTTAACTATTACAGTTCTAAATTTTCAAAGACCACCCCCCAATGACCCATGCTTATTTATCTTAAAATGTTTACAGTAACAGTGGCGAAATGCCATGAAAAAACTTTTATGCCTTATGCTTTTATGCCTTATACTTTAATTTCTTACTCAGAATTTTTTGTTTTCTAAACATTTTAGACAAAGAAACTGTTCATTAGTTTCCCTTTTTATAGTAATGTATGCAGACTTACCACTTCAATGCTCCAAAGATTAAAAAAATCAAGATCAGTTAGTATCTATGAATGACCTTGAAGAAATTCAGCCTATTTTAAGAAATGCTGTGGGTAATTCTCAGAAATCATACTTTCTGGGAATAAATTATTGCCTAAGACAAAAGTGGGCATTTCTGGAAGCTACATTGTGTCTTTGAGGCCACTGGGGTACCATATAGGAAACTGCAGCAATAATTTACCCTTGTGAAAGGGAAAATATAATGTAACTTGCGCACCAGGATCCTCTGCCTCATTAAGTTAAACACTTCCCTCATGTCATTTTAAAGGAGAAATTGGAATGCTGTAAATCTAAGTAACTTAGATTTATGTTCTAGTGTCTGAAAAATGGTTACACAGGATATTTTTCAGCTCCAAATGTTTTAGGTGCTAGGCAGTTTCAGAATATGGGTATAATTGACTTCATACTCTAGCAAACAAGAAATAGAGTTCTACTGTGTAGAACTATTCAAAGAGTTACAAAGGAACAGCCCTGCAGTGCTGAACAGATATCTTTAGAGCCTCTTGTAAGAAAAGTTTGGAGGAGATACTGACATCATTGTAGCTTCTGAATCTTATTATAACCCCACGGAAAAATATAAACAAAACTAATCACAGGAAAAAATGTGTGTGAGGAATTTATGCTATCCATAATTCCGATTGAAAGATTTCTCCTTATGTAACAGAAAAATAAATATTTCCCAAATAATTGTTAAAGTGTTGATTTATTTTTTTATTTTAAAATGAGGAGGGAAGAACTGAAATTGCTAATGAATTAAGAATAGAATAATCTTATCAGAGTGGACAAGGTGATAAAAGGACACCCATACCCGTTCACACTAAGCCACCTTAATATCTACTGGGGAACCGCAAAGCTAGGATTTTCTTTGAATGGAGTTATTGATAGTATAAAAGTTCATGGAAGAGTTGGCTCCTCTTAAATGGTCAAAGCACTTAGTGAGTATATTGCATATTCTAAAGCGAAAAGTGGCTATTTTGTTTTTTAAAATCTATTAATTTTCTTCTTGCACAGAAAAATTCTCACAAGTAGTAATTTTAGTAGAACATCTTTTGAAACCCAACGATTTCTTTTTTCTTTTTTAGCTTTAAAGTTTCTGAATTTACAGGAGGTGAACAAAAAAATAGCATTAAGAAACAGATGTTGAAGTTGTAGATGACCATTCTCTTTACAATGTCTTCTTTAAGGCAACTATGTCTAATAAATCAGTAATATATTATAATATTTTAAAATGAAATACCAGTCTTAGAGTTTTGAATGAAACAAGTAAAATAGGGTAAATCACTTTTGAGTTCAGGATTCTGGAGCACATAGCCAATCTTCTTATCTGTAGTGTATCACAAATTGTATGCCTGAATAATGCTAAACAAATATTACTGGATGCACTGTCAGCTTAAAATTTGATTTCTGTTGGTGTTGAAAATCAATGCCTTTTGTCAAAAGAATATGATAAAAAAAGAATATTTATTACCACTGAATGCACACTTAAAAATGGTAAAGGTGGTAAGTTTAATATGTATATTGTACCTCAGTTTTAAAAAGTGTGACTAAAAGAAAGAATAAAAACAAAGTACCAAAGAGTAAAGATACTTATAAAAGTCCTTCGAAATTCTCAGCTTTATGTCCTAGAAGTATTACTTGAGCTACATATTATTATACTTTTAATTACCAATACAATGTACCAGAGTTATTTAAACCAGAATTTACCAAAGTGTTTTTTGTGGTGTTGAAAGTGATATCCATATCTATCTATATCTATATCTATATGTCTATATTTATGTCTATATCTATATCTATCTATCTAGTACCATGATCAAATTAGATTGAGAAACATTGTCTTAAAAAAAGTCAAGCATGTCTTTTTACTGCAGAACTTTAATGAATCCTTAATGCAAATGTTCACCTAAATCTCCAAGAGCAGGACATGGTCCAAAGCATTTTCCAAATTCATTTGATCCAGGATTGTTATCCTCCTCCCTCATTTCAATATAGCATTTCCTAGAATGATCGCTCCAAGAACATAAATTGGATTTGCTGATGTAAATTGCAATCCAAAAGACCTTAAAATTTTCAACTTTTAAGTGCCTCATTAATTTTGCATTCCTGAGTTTTATCTTGTTAGTGCTTAAAATTAAATGCTAAGCAAAAGGTAGAGTATCTGAGATAGAAATGCTATTTTAGACTATGCATTTCTAATGTATGATATATATAACCAATCCTCGTTGCCATTCTCACTGAACCTAGTATTTTACTTTGATTTCATGATATTCAGAACTTTTGGTATGTTGTATTTTTGTTTTCATTTGTTTCTAGGAATCTTTTATTTCTGACTTGACTTCTGTGTTAATTCAAAAGGCATTCTGAAGAATGTTGTTTAACTTCCATGTATTTGTGTGCTTTGGGGGGGTTCCTGTAGATAATGATATTTCTTTTTATTCTGCTGCGGTCTCAAAAGATGCTTGGTATCATTTCAACCTTTTGAAACGTGTTCACACTTCGTTTGTGTCCAAATATGTGGCAATCTTGAAGTATGACCCACGTGCTGATGCAAATCCAACTTATATTCTTGGGAGTGATCATTCTAGGAAACGCTATGTTGAGGTGAGGGAGGAGGATAACAATCCTGGATCAAATGAATTTGGACATTGGTGAGTAAAAATGAAGGCCAGGGATTAGACTTGCATTCAAGTCCCTATTTCTCCATTTCTCTACTATACATGGCCAGTTATTAGAGATTGGAAAGTGATAACATTTTACATTTGTTCTCTACATTCTGTGGGAATTGCCCTAATGTAAGCGCCTTTCCCTTTCCAAAACTGTTTAAGGGAAAGACTCCTTGAGCAATACGTGTGAGCACAGGTAAAATTTTAGAATTCCATAGTAGTGGACAAGTAGTGACAGGAAAGGTCATAGACATTCCGGAAAGGACAATGATTTAAAGAGCCAAAAGTCTCACTGGGGTTGAGAGCCAAATAATCTAAATAGGCAAAAGACGCTAGCAAGAGGTCACAGGTAGCCTACACATTTTCCAGTATGGACCTGTTCACTGGTATATGTGACTTGAAGACTAGATCTGTGTTAGACTGGGGGCTTTGGGCCGCTTATCGTTCATTAGTGTGAAAATATGTTAGCGTTCTTCATAAGTATTCTAATCCTTTCTCTTTCTGGGCAAGTGGTAGTATTTTACTTCCCATGCAACTGATGTTAGATATGGTCACATAGAATGCTTTAGCCAAGGAAATGTGAGGATAAGGAAAGTGGACCATTTCCAAGTAAAAGCAGCAATGTGGGGAAGGACCTTCAGCTGATCTGTGCTGGCCAAATTGTGTGAGTGAGACAGAAACCTTGGTTTTTATATGCCACAGAAATTGGGAATTGTCTGTTATCTCAGGAAGCCACACAGTATATCTGGAATACTTCATGGGTCTACATCTAAGTTTTACTAACTATAAAATAAAATAACCTATGCCTTCTATGTACAAAATCATTTGAAACATTGGATGCATCTTGGAAGAGAGTTGTTTGTTAAGTTTAGCTGAGGTATAAAACATCCTTTGGTGAGTAAACATTTCTACAAATGTGCAGTGATGAACACTATAAGATTTGGAAATTCATATGTATTAGAAGATCAATTTCATTCAAAATTAATCTGTATCTTTTAATAAAACAAATTAAGTTGTCTATATTGCTAAAATGTGATTAATTCAGTGAATTCATTGTTGTAGCAATCCATAAGTCTATGAACTATCACATTATATGGAAATGGGTAAAAACAGCAAAATAGGACACAAAAAGAAAAATAGTAAAAAAAACTCTAAAATATATAGAGGTGTACAAGGCTGTCATGACTCAGGGTGTCGCTGAGTCATCCTTACATCACATTTATTTTGCAAAAATGCAAAGTCCAGCTTTATCTGTGCAAATAAATGTGCTTCTACTTTATATTAGGATATAATGCAATATGTGATGAAATATACATTTTAACGCAACTCTTTAATTTTTTTTCAGAATTTTCTTAGGTTTCTTTAAGTTATTCTGTAATAAAAGTGTCCCTAAATATGAGATTTTTTAAGAGTTAGAGTGATACCAACACTATTCCATAACTTGGTTTTCTGAGAGGAAGAAGTTATTGTTGAGAAAGGCAAAATAACTTTTTAGACATATGTGAATATTTGATACATAAACTAAGAATATAAATGAAATAATATATAAGAAATGTATTGATTAAATCTGTTGTTTGAACATGATATACTCCAGTGTTAGTGTTCAGTGAAGGGAGGAAATAAGTTTATTGCTTACACATTAAAGAATAAGGTAGGAACTTGAATTGTGGAATCTATAAGACAAATGTGGTCAGCTAATTGGAAGTTATGATTTAAAATCAGTCAGTATTCAAGAGCTGGTCTTAATCTCGTTTATGAGGCAAAAGAAAAGACCCATAACATATTTTCATATTTTGTGATGAAGAACTCTGGGTTCTAATTTAAACATTGACTTTGAACATTTCATTGAATTCAAAGATGTGTTTTGAAGATCAATTTGGGGTCTACCCATATTAGGACTTTTTTCTTTGTGGGGATAGGAGACTCCTATATGAGAGATAATATAAGCCAATTTTCTTATTTTTCTAAATCTCAGGAGTTCACATATCAAAGACTTACAATACATATGTGAAAAATTAATAAGTGGTTTTAAGAATATGAAATTAATTAAATACCCTTCAAATTAATAAGCTATATTCCTATTCGTCTGGTTCCCAACTGTGTTCATTTTTAATAGACAAATGCAATTTTTCTTTGTTTAGCATATGCTGTTAGCAAAATGATATTAAAGATGCACCTCAAGGTCTTAAAAATGTTAAGAAAAATTTTCAACCAGCGTTAAGGTTTAGAGTCACAATTCATATTATATAAGCAATCAACTACTTTCTCTTTAACACCACACTGTGATCTGAAAACAACCCTGTGTTTCCTCATGGTTAAAATTCAGGCTGTGTGCAATGAGATAATTTTAATTTTGTTGTCCCCATTGACTGTTTCCTATTGTGTTAGCCAATGCTGTGAACTAGATTTGTTGAAATATGCCAGTTTTCCCACTCTATTACTCTTGTGATTGTGAACCTTTCTGATAATACACAGCTGATTCACTCTACCTAAACGTCCACTATTTCTCTTACATGACTATCAAGTTACATGCCTCATTTGGTATAAAAGGAAATAGAGAATCTCCTTTCCTCAAAACAGCAGCAACCACCAAACCTGCAAACATATTTTTTACCGACAATAGTTGACATACAGGATTGTTAATAATCATTATTCTAGATAAAGAGCCTAAGAGCACAAGAATACTGATGTTTAGAATTTTAAAAATAAGGTGAAAAAAGGAATTGCTGAGAAAAAAATTTCCTCAGGATAGTCATTTCTTAAACATGTGTTGAGTGGTTTCTATGTATCAGTTACTAGCATACAAAAAAGAGTAAGACACAGGTCATGCCAATAGGAGTTCCCAGAATAGTAGCGCAAGCTATAAAATTAATGAAAGTACAGTGAACATGACTTACGAAGTCAACCTTGAAGGAGAAGTAGGATTTGCCCACGAAGGAGAGAAGCAATAGGCATTCTGAGGGGGAAAAAGAAAAAGTCAGTGACCTAGCACAGAGATATGTTTGTATATGGTATATTCTGGGGGCAGCGATTATGTGTGACTAAAGTGTTTGCTGTAAGAAGTAATGATGATAACATTGGAGAAATAAGTCAGTAGACTTTGTAGGTCATACTAAGGACATACTAAAGATACTAATCTTTATTTTGAAGGGAATAGTGAGTCGCTGAAGATGTTTAAATAGGGGAGCAATCCACTGATATCTATAATTTTTAGAAGACGAGTCTGTCAGTTCCAGGATGGGAGGTGTAGGCAAAGGGGGTCATGGATGGAGCCTAGACACAGGAGAATGACTGGGAGACCATATAATACCCAAGTAAGTTGATGAAGATCCAAAGTAGACCAATTGCAAAGAGAATGGAAACAAAGGGATTTATTTAAGATAATGTTTGAAAAGTGGTGACACTTGATATAGGCCAAGAGAAAACAGAAAGAGTCAAAATCAACAGCTGAGTGTTATGGTAGGGGTGAATTAGAGGTTAAAGAGATTGCCAAGGAAAAGGCCAGTTAGGGACAAATAAAAGAACTGTTAAGTGTTGCTGACAGCTCAAATAAAATTAGAAAACAAGAATCTTTCAATCAGCATGCCTATGCAATTTTCTCCAAAATGTCTAAATAAGTCAGGTCACAACTAAAAAATTTTTAAAAATTAGAAAAACAACCTGAAATCATTAACAATGTCATGTAGAGTCTGATATCGTCTCTAGAATGAAAACATTTAAAACAAGCATAAAAGCAGTAGAGTGCATTTCCATTTCTGGTAACAGTAATGAGGTAATTTTATTTAGCAACATATTCAGTGAGATACGTAAAAATATTTGAAATGTAAAAACAGCAAAGAGCTAATAATATGATGAAGATGTGGCAGATGAAAATTTAGGAGAAGACCAGAAGTCAAAGAGGCAAATTCATTTTTAAAAGCTTTTGCCCTTGGGCATGTGACTATCAGGAAAAAAGATCTGAGAAACCAGCTGTGCTTTAGGCAGTCTTATGTGCTTCATGGAAAATCAGTTCTTGGCCCCCAGGTGGGGGCTTTAATTAACTAACCCAGCTTTAAGTTGGGATCCTGACAGGCCATGTCTTCCTTCAGGGTAAGAGTGAACCTACCATTCCTCACACAGATTTGTAGCCTTACTTCTTGTCACAAAAGTGATTCAGAGAACCTTAGGTCTTGGACTTGTCTAAGGTGATTCTGGTCTGATAACGCCCCCAGGTGCCTGGTAAAAACAAACCGAAGTCTTCTCTGGAGAAAAGCTTCATCGCCCATTAAGTCTCAGCTTACTCTTAAAATTTTTAATTGTAATGTAATTTTTAAGACACATTTTTAGCATATAGTCAAAGTTATCTAAGCAACCCAGAAAATAAGATACCATGAATGAGAACTGGCAGGAAAAGTAATAACAGAAACAAATCCAGTCATGAGATATTTTAACTATCAGAAATGTATTATAACTATACTTACTACATTCAAAGAAATAAAAGCCAAGCTTGACAATTTCATCAGAGAACTAGAAACTATAAACATAGCATATAATAAAAGCAGATAAGTATTTGTCTCTTCTTGTTAACACTATTTGGCCATATGGCTTAAAATTCTTACATTTAGACTTTTACATTTATATATATACATAGATACACTGTATAAAGAATCTTACACTAATATGCCTAATAGAATTTGTATTTATTTTTATATTTAATCAGAAATGTACTAGCTAAGTAAAAAAATCTGACTACATATGTTTGTGTGTGTTTGTGTGTACACCTATGTGTGGCAAGCACACAGGATCATGCACTCACAAACTTCTTGGAAGTATTTACAGCCTCTGCGAGGTTCATTCCAATTGTCAATCATTTAAGATACATCTGGGTAACACAATGTCACCAGAAATTCTAGGTGACCGAGGAAATTTACAAAGGTAACATCCACCTGTGGGGAAATGAAAATTTCTACAACCTAAGGGTTAACTATAAGTATCACAAAAGGTTAACTATGATTTAACAAATTGCCTAAGCTGTTTCAAGTGTAAATACTTATACTGAAAAGTAAATACTCCTGATAGACTAAGTACATTGACTTAAAACCTTTTATAGTCAGATTCTTCCTTGTGGACAGGTCTTGACTGACAAGAAAAGCCCCGGGCAGTGAGCAGTGATATTCATCAGGGTTCTGGAGGGAGGGAGACTGGAGAAGGGGTTGGGGAAAGATGGCAGAGAAAGGAGGGAAGGGGCATGGAAGTTGAGTTCTGCCAGCTTCACATACTGTTTGGCCTTGCTAGGTTATTCAGTAGTTGTAAAATCAAATGACTATCAATATAATGTCCACTGCTCATTTTCGAAGGGTAGCACAGTATATAGCATAGTATACTCCTTATTCTTATCAATGTTGACTAGATCGGTATTAAGCCTTTCATTGTTTGTACCTAGTTTAGTCAACTTAGTTAATTAGAAGCTGGTCTACTTGACAGAGTAAAAACTGGCCAGTTTCATCTAAAAACTCTTCAGTCCCACACTCTGTAATAAGAGCGTCAGCAGATTTATTTTCCCCATATAAAGTAGAATTTTCAATTCACACCATGTACTCTGGGACTATTATGGACAGTATTTATTCAGAAGGAATGCTGTGCAAGTTTGGAAAAGCTGTCTCTAAGAGCTCAGGGAGAGGTCATTTGACAAAACAAGAAATAAAACCTATACATGGGCAAAACATGAAGAGGACTAAAGTTTGTCTTTATTTGTTTTCAAGAAAAGAAGTTTTCAAATCCTTAAAACAGCCTAGCAATAGAAGGCTCCCTTTCTCTCAAGTTCTGTATAATCAGAATGACCCTATTCACTTAGCAAATAGCAACTTTTTGGGGGAGGGGAGGAGAACCTGCTTGGAACTAATGGGGCAACACCAAAAAAAAAAAAAAAATAAATAACTTCTATTAATAACTTGTTCTCTTCAATGGAAATCGCCTATTTTTCCCCTGCTTTTTAAAAAGCAGAATGTTTTCTAGAGGCTCATTATTTTAAAGCACTGTTCCCTCCTTTTTCACCTCGCCCTTTTTGGTGGTTTCTTTAAATTAGGATGTGACTTAGTGCCACGGAAGGGAACTTAAACTCTACCTCACAGTAATGTAGTTTCGTCCAATGGCATCATGGACACAGTAGCGTTCAGTCTGTGTTGTGACACAGAACTACTGATAACATAAATGAATAAACTCAGAGTGGTTAAGAGAAGAGTTAATAAGGAGAAAGCAAACAGGGATAAAGAGACAAAACTGAAGTTTACAGACCTGCTATGTAAATTTCAAAACCAAACTAAAACCCTTACTTCTTTCTGCTGCACAAAATACAATATGTCAACTATCTAAAGAAAGGTGAGCAAGCTACAATGCTGAAAAAACCTTCATTCTTGTCTTTCCTTCTACACAAATAAAAAGATAAACTCAAAGCAACCCTCCCGGAGAAGCGATACACCTTAAAACCAATCTTTTCACTTACCCTAGCGTATGCACACCATGATCTCTTAAGTCCTTTTAATTCCAGTACATCCAGAACATGTATGGATTCTTAGCACAATTCACTTAAAGGACAAACTTGAGCCACACCATTAATTATGACAGAGATCGTAACAGAACTCCCTGAAATTCTAAGGAGAGACAGGAGTTTAAAATCCAGCCTCTAGATCCTGGTGTATACTGTGTCTATCTTTAACTTGAAAATGATTTGGTTTCACATTCCATTGAAGTCCCACTGGCAGATGCCTTTGGTGAGCTCGCCAATGGCTGGCTTTCACGGCCCTCCCTCCACCCCCTCCCTCTGACTGAGCTTCCGCCCTTCCATCTAATGCTGATTTACTCAGCTGTCTTTTTACCTGTCGCTGCGTGGGTAAGAGGAGATGCTTTCATTGATGGCTATTACGGAAACACTTGGAAGCTGAACATCAGCCTGAGGACTCACTGTGCTTCCCCTGCCATCCCCTCCCCCTACATACTGCCAGAAACCAACTGACTTCCAAACTTGGCTGCCTGAAAAAGAATGTTCTCTGACTGGCATTCCTGGAGGCAGAAAGCAAGGCAGCTCAAGTGTTGTACTGTTACCCAACATGAACAACTTCCCAAGTACACGTAATACAAACAAGTAACTTTCTTGGATTTTTTTTTCTTAACTTTGAGGGGAATCAAATAAGTATTTGGGGACATTAAAATATTTTTATTGTAGCACAGCATTTCAATTTTAAGATCCACATAAAATTTTACTCAGAATGACTATGGCTGCAGTTTTTTAAAAAAGTGAAATGGCAAACTGTGGTTAAAAGTTGAATGAGACTCAGTAAACATGCTGGGACCCACTTGAAAAATAGCCATGCTGTCTGCTTTTCAAGTATTCTAGAGGGCAACTGTTTAATCTGTAGATTGTGAGCGAAAAACTTGCTTATAAGAATTGTGGAAAAACCTATACTTTATATTCCAGACAGCAGGAAGAGAGGGTGCAAAAAAATTGTCTATCTCTCTGCTAAACCTTCTTTTTTAGGACTGTCTTGCAAAACTTTAGGGAGAACTAGGGAAGAATGTGTGTGTGTGTGTGTGTGTGTGTGTGTGTGTGTGTGTGTGTGTGTGTGTGTTTGTGTGTGTGTATACACACATCTAAAAGAAGAGAAACTGAGTGAATGGAAACTAGGAAAAAGACATACTTCATCAAAAAGAGTATGACAGAGATTAATAATGTGGGGTCGTTTTAAATAACCACTAGTTAACTTGTGTTTAATGTTTATTTAATGGTCACTGGGGCCAAAAAGAAAGTGATTTACCTCTTTATGTTCAAAACATGCAACTCTGTGGACAAGAAAACTTCTTCAGAGACCTGATAAAGGATTTATGATTTTGGTAGTTAGACACATCTCAACTCCAAGCATTTTGGGGTTTCCAGATTTTAGCTGGCTGTGGCTGCCGATGTTAAGCAACTGTCAGCTGGCTGGGCTCAGACAGTGGTGTGGTGGCAGCTGCTCCTTGGAGCTTACAGGGACATCTCAAATGAATTTAACAGCAATTGATTCCAGAAAGCAAACTTTCTTTTCTGTTTGTTTGTTGCTGGTTTTACATTTTCTGTTTTAAGTTTTTTTACTACACTTAAAGCAAGACCATTTAAAGACACTATTGGTGAACACTTGATTAACTGGCCTTCTATTACTAATTTATTTCAGTGATATTGTGGTGCTCCATATAGATTGGTGGCCTACCAGCTCTTAACCTAAGCTTGTTACTAGATTTTTTTTTTAAAGATTATAAGAAGGAGAAAGGGGTGGAGAAAACTTTCCTTGTTCTTATCCCCAGAGTTGATTATCTTAGGGAAACTGCAGGCTATACATAATGCTAAGATAGGGGCATTCTAATGACTTCACAAAAGTGAAACAAATAACCCTTCACCAGAGAACACACATTTCTGTCCCTGTGCTTCTTTTCCCCTCTGTCAAAAACACTCTTTCCCAAGGGTAATAGATGGTGTCAAAACACAAATGAACTAAGAAGAGTGGACAGAGTTGGCAAGCAATTCAGCCACACTGAATTCACTTCTGTGTGTCTCAAAGTGAGCCCCAGAAAATAACACTCAAGAAATGTTTGTTGAAACTGAAAAATTGCTCACACACAAGTATATATTTTAATCTATGAAAAACAGTTATTTGTTGGCCCACATCTTAGATAAATGTATTCTGCATTTGTCTTGGAAAAATATGCCTTTCTTCAAGCAATTAACCAAAAGATCATATACATAATGTATTTTATTACTAAGCGTCTTTACTGAAACTAAAAATATAGTCATTATATATCGTGTGTGTGTGTGTGTGTGTGTGTGTGTGTGTGTGTGTGTGTGTATGGGCTTGTGTAATTGACTCTAAATACTAACATGGCAAATATCGATTAAGATCATGTCTACTGAACCTGCTGGCTTGTAAGAAAAATAGAGAAAAAGGTAATGTTAGGTTCTCTAGTATTTCCCAGTAACTAGTAAACTATGACAATGTTCTTTATTGAATTGTTAGTGGCCATTCCTTATGGTGCAACATTTGTCAATCAGTTCTCTCCTTCCCAACTTTATTTTCACTTATATTTTCATCTGTTCCATTCTTAGAAATGTCCGAACACTTTGCAACAGTCATAGGAGCATTAGTCCAGATGCAAGGTTGAGTGAGCATAATGAATTTGTTTTTCGTCCCCTCCCCCAACCTTCACAAGGCAATTGATAAGATTTATAATGGCTAGAACTCAGTGTTTATCAAGAGTAAATGTTTTTTCTCTTTCATAAGCACTAACACAAGTTAGGATTTGATCAGAAAAATAGCTTCCAGGGCTTGTTTCCAAAGAAAACTGGGCATGTAACAGGCAAATCAGATACCCTTGATTTATCATGAACAAGCAGTTAATCTCTGCTCCATTATCCAGAAATAGAGTGTTTTAGCCCAGTTCTGTGGACAGCAAATGCTGGTAGCAGCTCCTTATGGGGTAAACAAGGTATTCAAATGCAGTTCTTAGCTGATCTGTGAGGCATCCCTGGGTATGAAAAACCTGGTCACAGAAAAGCAAACAACCTCTGTTATTTGTTTCCTCCCTGTTGACCTTAATAGACTAAGACAGGGGGTATTCTCAGAATGATAGTTTTGTGTGTGTGTAAAGGTACCTAAAATCTTTATATATAGCTTTTTGCTATATAATTTACTTTTTAGAAGTAAATGCTATTTATGAAAAAATAATATTTTTCAGGAATCATGTTTTTTTAAAAAGAGAAAAAATTAATACATCCCAGTAGTGGTTGTTAGACAATTATTAAAAAATATAGTGTCCCAAAAGAGTAGAAAAACTATACATAAACAGCATTAGAAAACAGGGGCTCTAACAACAGAAATGGAAGAGATTCAAAACAGCAGTGTGCTACATATAATACTACTAAATGCCAATCAACTTAAAAATATACCCAGCAACCTCTTTGCTGGGTGTAAGCCCAAAGGAAATACACCACCCTATAAAGACATTTGCGCTCCCATGTTCATTGCAGCGTTATCCACAATAACCGAAATGTGGAAACAACTGAAGTGCTCATTGACAGAAGAAATTTAAAAAGTGTAATATATATATATATGTATATATATATGTATATATATATATACATATGTGTATATATATACATACACACACATATACACACATATGAAATATTACTCAGTCTTTAAAAAGAAAGAGATCCTATCATTTTCAACAACATAGATGAAACTAGAGGACATTATGCTAGGTTAAATAAGCCAAAAGCTGAAAGAAAAATACTTCATTGCCTCACTTATATGTGAAATAAAAAAAAAAAAAAGGCATAGCAATAGAGTAAAAGAGTATTAAAAGGTTACCAGGGGCAAGTGGGAATGGGAGAATATAAGCCAAAAGGTACAGAGTTATAGTTATATAGTATGAATAAGTCTAGATATTTAGTATACAGCATGAGGACTATAGTCAATATTGTATTGTATACTGGTAATTTGCCAAGAGAGTAGATTTTAGGTACATTTACACACACACACACGAAGATCACTGTATGAGATGTTTGTATACTAATTTGTTTAACTGTAGTAATAAAATAGAAAGACTACTATGTATATTAAATAAGTATATAGCAAGTCCACTATGTGGGGAGGGAGGGAATGCTAGAAATCCAAACCTCACCTGCATGCAATTTACTTATGCAGTAAACCTTCGCATGTATCCCACAACAAATTAAAAATATAATTTTTAAAAGTATATCAAAATATCATTTTGTGTACCTTAAATTTACACATTTAGAAAATGAAAAAACCCCACAACAGCATGATGTATTTAATAATCCTATTAAATGCCAACTAACAACGTTAAGACTGGACATCCATTTTGTACATCTATCATATGAAAATAACCCTGATCAAAGAAAGGACTGAGTGAACAAATATACCAAATATAACATATTTGGTAGTGAATAATGAGGAACAAAGATAGTTTTTGTGACAATAGAATGGCTCAGGCTAATGCGTAGCTTACAAGTTAGCACTGAAGTGTACCTGCACCATGATTGCAACTATATTAGAGGGCACCAGAGCTGGGCTGGGTGGCTCAGCCTGTAATCCCGCTCCTTTGGGAGGCTGAGGTGAGTGGATTGCCTGAGCCCGCGGGTTCGAGACCCACCAGGGCAACTTGGCGAGACCTCATCTCTACAATAAATCAAAAAACTAGCTGGGCGTGGTAGCGCGCGCCTGTAGTTCCAGCTACTTGGAAGGCTGAGGCAGAAAGATCGCCGGAGCCCAGCAAGTTGAGGCTGCGGTGGCCGGGAGCGGCCACTGCACTCCAGTCTGGGCGACAGAGTGAGACTCCAACTCAAAAAAAAAAAAAAAGGCACCAGAAAGAAAGATTAAAGGCTGGACGATATCTTATCAGCATTGCTTTGGGGTCACTTTTTAAAAAGTCTTCATTCAGTTTTTCATGTATTTTCAGGAATGAGGTTATCTTTATCTTGAAAATTTACACACAACCCAAAAATATTCAAGGAAGAATAACTGCAGCCTTTTCTCATTCCCTCGCTTTCCTCGTCTTTGAAGAGGCACCTCTAGTTCTATTCTCTGGGTCTCTGTAGCAGGGAAGGATGCGAGAGAAGAGCAGAAGGGAATGGAGGTGCTCTGGAATGAAGAAAGAGACACAGAAGAAGCTGAAGGGGGCTCATGTTGCTTTTAGGAAATGACACAGGAAAATACCCACGAGAAAGATCACTTCAAGTCAATGGTGAGAGTGCGGGGAGAGAGGGTAGGGGACAGAGTCTGGCACACTGTAGGTTTGGAGGCCGGCTGTAAACCAGATTAGGAAGCAGCTGTTTCTATGAGGTAGACTTTGAGGACAGCAGGATCTCAAAAGGAGGTTTGGGACATTTGGCCCCAGGGCGGCTGGCTGGGTGTCTTGCGATTTCTTCTCATGCAACACTTAAGGGAGGTCTTTGTTTTTCAAGGCTTGGTGGTCTCAAGTTTGTGGAACTTTTGGACACTTCTTTGTATTGACATGTGTCTTAAATCTATAGATATATTTGGTTACACAAACATTTTTGAAAAGGTAGTGTTGGCCAGGCTCGGTGCCTGTCTGCAATCCCAGCATTTGGGAGGCCAAGGTGAGTGCACTGCCTGAGCCCACGGGTTCAAGACCAGTCCGGGAAGCTTGGCGAGACCTTGTCTCTACAATAAATCAACAATTAGCTGGGTGTGGTAGCTTGTGTCTGTAGTTCCAGGTACTTGGAAGGCTGAGGCAGAAGGATCGCCTAAGCACAGCGGATCGAGGGTGCGGTGGCTGTGAGTGTGTCACTGCACTCCAACCTGGGCGACAGAGTGAGACTCCAACAACAACAACAAAAAAGAGATAGTGCTAATTGTTGGGTTGTTGAAATTGATTTTCTCTGATATGGATAAAAAATCATTTTACTCTTGTCGATATAAAACTTCTGGAACATTTTCCTCTACTTGTATTTCATTTCCTATCTCTCTCAGTTCCCATGGTGGGTAACTATCACAGTCTCTTGAGCTGACTGCTAAATGTAAAGTAACCAACCATTCTGATTTGACTGGGATTGAGGGATTCCCTGAGACAAAAGATTTTCAGTGCTAAAACGAGGAAAATCTCGTACAAACCAGAATGAATTTGTTATATATATATATGTAAATATGGAATTTTAAAATTGTACATATACTTTCAATAAAGATTCACCTTTCTATCAATCATAAAATGTTTGGATCAAGTAGACCAATGCCCTGAAAATATGGATTTCATTTTGCCATTACCTCTTGTTAGCTGTGCAACCTGGTAGTGGTCACCATCCAAGGGCCACTATTTCTTCATCCCTACAATGAGAATAATAGTACTTCAAAGAGCTGTTGTCAATTTCAAATGAGATATGGGTGTACATTCAGAAATATAAAATGTATAAATCTATACTTTATGTCAAGTACATTTTATAAAAACTTTATATAAAATTATATATGTATAGTTGTTTTTCAAAGTTATATGTATGTATATATATATATATGTATGTATTTATTTTAAGAGGTAGTATCTAGCTCTGTCACCCAGGTGGGAATGCAGTGGCTCGATCATCGCTCACTGCAGCCTCGAGTGAACCTCCTGCCTCAGCTTTCCAATTAGTTGAGACTACAGACATGAGTCATCATGTCCAGCTAATTAAAAAAAAATGTAGAGATGGGATCTCGCTACGTAGCCCCAGCTGGTTTTGAACTCCCGGCCTCCAGCAATTCTTCCTACCTTGGTCTCTCAAATACTGGGATTTCAGGCTTGAGTTCCAGCCCAGTTTTTACTTGTTTTAGACTGAGAAACCATGGAAGCACACAGAGGAGGCACAAATGTAAAGACCTCTCTTTCAAATTGTGTGGGGTGGCAAGGAGGAGAAAGAGAAAGGCAGAGAGAGAGAGAGAGAGAGAGAGAGAGAGAGAGGGGCAGAGAGAGACACACAGAGAGAAAGACTGAGGAAATAGATTATTTCAGAATTGTCTGTTTCAGTTTTTGATTTTTCCCTGAATTAAACTCACCAAGTTCTGAGAGGCTATATAGCCTCTGTAAAAACCAATATGTCATGCTTATGAAAGATATGGATTATCTTCAGTGTAAAAAGGTAAAGATTTTTTTGTAATTTTCCTTTATAGAACCAAAACCACCTCTAATCGAAGCACAGTCACGAACACATCCATACACTAGAATGTCTGATCTCATCTTAGGGACAGAGAGACCCCAGTCTAATGGATCATTTATTTGGGCTATGCCAGCATATGCAGTTTCTGATACTACTTACGAGATGAGAAATAATTTGGTTTTGGAGCAAAAATAAAAATGTATTTAATGTCATCATTTAAAACCTTCACAAAATTTCATAATCAAATGTTCAATCCATATTTCAAATTCAAGTGAAAAACTGGTTCTAATCCAAGGTATCTGAGATTTATACAGGGTTAGAAATTGAACAGTTAAGTCTCATATAATTAAAAAAACAATGACAGATGATAACCAGACTGGATGGAGTTTGGCAGTCATTATATTTGACTTATTCATTTGTGTTCTGGAGATTGGGAAGTCCAAGATGGATGGTCACATGCTGGTAGGAGAGTGGATGGGGAGGCTGACACACTCAAAGAGACCAAACAGGAGAGGCAGGCTTGCTTTATAACAACCTGGAAGTAATAAAATAACTTGCTCTGGCTGGTGAGAAAGAATATCCCTCTTAATGACCTCATCACATCTTGGAGGCAATACCTCCCAGTACCGGCACCATGGGGACCAAGCCTCAACATGTTTTGGTGGGGACAAACCACGTTCAAACCATAACAACATGGGAGTAGTTTTTCCCCAGATGAGCATACAGCTACCCATGTTTCTCAAGCTTGTTGTTTTGGTATGGAATTCTTTGTTCAAAGGAAACTGTTCACTGACACTAACAATGACAAGGTATAGCTCTTTTAGTGGAAACTCAAGTGTGAGGCCTATGACTCCACCTCTTCCATGAGGTAGTCCCTGCAGGGACTCTAGAAACCCTTCAACACAGCATGAAAATCATAAAGTTCTAGTATTCATGGAATTTCCTTTTTTTAAAAAGTAAGCATTTTTACATCAATAAAAATTCACGCACATATCTTTTAAAGTCACACAGAAATGTAGAGCTTAAAAGAATATCCCATCCACTTCATGCCATCTTTTGTGTTTGTTTTTGAGTCAGGGTCTCACTCTGTCACCCAGGTTGGAGTGCATGATCATGACACACTGTACCCTCGATCTCCTGGGCTTAAGCGATTCCTCCACCTCAGCCTTCTGAGTGGACTACAGGTGTGCACCACCTCACCTGGCTAATTTTTTAATTTTAATTTTTTTTTGTAGAAACAAAGTCTCACTATGTTGCCTAGGCTTGTCTTGAACTCCTGAGCTTCAGCAATCCTCCCACCTCGGCCTCCCAAAGTGCTGGGATTACAGACAAGAGCCACTGTACTTGGCCTCTCTCTCCATCTTTGAATCCCAAAGGCAACTGTTTTCAACTCTTAACTGTTCAGTATTATGATTATTCCATATTTTCAAATAATATTCTCGTACATATATTTTTTATTTTTCAAATACTTTTGTTATCTGTTGGCCTCCTACTATGGAAGATAAGGATTCAGCTATTACACACTTCCTCAGTGTGTATACTCTCTGTCTCTCTCTCCTCACACCTCTTTTTCTTCTTTCCTACCTCCCTGTCACTTTTCCCGATTCTCAGACACCCCCCCCACACATGCTTCCTTTCCCTCAATCTTCCCAATTTAATTGCCCAACAATTTTAGATGAAGCACTAATCAGTGTTTATATTATGTTGGATGTGTATATATTATTCACATGTAAGCCACATGGGGATTTATGATTATGCTTCTTTTACACACATTTCTTCTCCTGACATTAGTAGTTGTGTTATATTTTTATTTGCTCAATTTTCTATCTGTTCACCATTGCATTTTCTCAAACTCTTGAATAGATTTGCAACATTTTTCTTGATATAATGAAATATATTTGCTATTTTTTTCAGCACCCCCATTCTGTTTGGGGCAATCTTGCCACTGCACGGTCATCCTGGAATTGTTATTTGCCTCTGTCTAGAAACTTTGTTATATATTTTAAAACAGTTTCTCACCTCGATTCCCTCTGTTCTTTCATTCTGAAACTAAACTCTATTTGATTGAATACTGTACTCCTTAGTATTCCAATCTTGGTATCTTTTTTATTCATCTTCTTTCTGACATATCCTCTCTGGAAGGATCCCATTCCCTGAAATATTTGTTTTCCTCTTTCATGATGGACTGCCCCATGGGTGGTAGGGAGAGTCTATATTGTAGTAGTTTCCTTAGAAAGATGCTTGGGAAAAATACATACATGTCTGAAAATATTTCTTTATTCTCTTCTTACATTGATCGTTACTTTGATGAGATACAGAATTCACTGTTTAAAAATGTCTTTTCCTCAGAAATGTCAAGGAATTTCTTTACTGTCTTTAGTTTGCGGAGTTATCGAGAAGTTATTTTGTTCCAATTCATTTTATTTGACTTTCTACCCTTCTGCTTTCCTCATTCCTCTGTCTTTTCATTCCTCCCTCTTTTCCTTCCTTCCTCTCTTCCTCACTCTCTCCCTCTCTTCCCTCCTTCTTCCTCCTGCCACTGAAAATACTTAGTATTTCTTCTTCATCCCTTCATCCCTGATGTTATGCTGTTTCATGATGGTATACATCGGTGGGATAGCCCCTAGTTCCCCCAATTGATTGTATTTGAAACACAGGGAACTTTTACTCATTCTTCCAGTTCTGGGAAGTTTTGTTATGTATTTTTAACAATTTCTGACCTCAATTTCCTCTCTTCTTTCATTTTGAAACTAAACTCCATTTGATTGAATACTATACCCCTTAGACTGATATTCTAATCTTACTATATTTTCTATTAATTTTCTTTCTGGCATCTCCTCTTTGGAAAAATTTCTCATCTCTCTTCTGTTGAATACTTTATTTCTGCTAACATTTTTAATTTCGATGTAATTAGATAACTTGTTCTTGTCCCTTTTATGTTGGAGACTTTCCTCCATATCTGGTATTTCTTAGCTGTCTGCTCAAGCAATGCATTATGGGCTATAGGATGTAGCCATAAAACCATTAGACAATGATAAGTTGTTTCACTGAAACACCCTCAAGAGTAACTAGATTTTTTGCTCTTGGCTAGTCATATAGCCCAGAGAGGCACCCCCTTCAATGTTCTGCCTTGGAGGAGGTACAGCCTGTTTGTCAGTGTCCTGGGGACTGAGCTGCCTAAGAAGGCTTGAAGGTGAGAGGGAATTTGTCACCCCTTAATCATGTAGATGTCCACTTAGTCTCCCAGAGTTCTGTACTGAATCTCACCCTTACCTGCCACTGTACCCAATTATGCTGAATTTGTAGCCTCTCTGGTTAAGCCATACCAGAGGATAAAAACCTGCCTCCATGTCTCCTGCAGGGTGAGGGAGGGGTAGTTACCAGGCTCCACAGGTCTGAGGAGAGAATTTAGGAATCCAACTGCTCTTTTCACAAATTTCAACAGCCTGTTTTCAGCACTATGTCTCTCCCTTAGCTTCAGTCATCCTTTTTGCCTCCAGTCCTTTAGTCTTTCCAGGGTTCTCTATGGAGTTTCCATTTGCTCCTTGTTGGTATCACCTCTACAGGCACTTGAGTTTCTACATTACTGCTCAGCTAAATCAAGTCCACTCACCTATTTTCAAAAAATATGTCAATATCTCTCTGCTGTTGTATTCTCTCCCATTTTCTTTATTTTAGTGAGTTGTTGTCGTTGTTGTTGTCAGAATAGGAACTGCTTTGTGAGGTAGAAAGATGGAAATTAACATGTATCCTATCCACCACTTAGTGTAATTCCATGGCTTCACTTTTTGGCACTGCTCTAGAAAAAGAACAAATTCTCAAACGTCTCCCTGAAACAATCCCACCAAATTCAGCAGTTTTGTGTGTGTGTATGCGTGTGTGTGTGTTTGAGAAGTGCAACATAATATTTCATTTTTCTCTACAAGTACATCCAATGCTAAAATGAAAGCTAAATCCCAGCACGGTATATAATTATCTATATCAGACACAGTGAAGTATAACATTCTTAGCATTCTTTACTTTCTTTTTATTGTGATGCTACCTGTGGTCCCATATATTAAAACTTTCATCATATATCTGTGGAATTAAATATCTGAACATATATAATTATAAATAATTTCTTCATATGCAAAAGCGACATATCTAAAAAAGTGAAAATACTTTTTTTGCAATTTAAGTTCTGCCTAAACTAACAATAAAACCATAACCCAGTCAAAAAAAAAATTATCTTAAAATTATCTCTTAGTGGTCGTTTTTTGTCTGCTTTTAGTTGAAAAGCAATGAAAAATCTGATAGTGAACTAATTTCCCTTTTAAGTGGTCACGGTCATTTGTATATGGGCCACATTTGTGTATTTTGTTATTTGTGGTAAGATTTACCTTGAATCATTGTATATGCTAGTTCTGCTCCTTATAATATGTCAATCTGGAGCTGTCAGTTTTCTAGAAAATATATTTGACTCTATTTCTTCGAGTGTACCATCAACATTGAAGCTACCTTCTACACTGGAGAAATAGCATTCTATATTATTTCTTCAGCTGTAAGAATTGGCCCTAGCAGAGTCAAAGATCATTCTTAGCATTCTTTACTTTCTTTCTAAATTTATCTTCTTTCCATGCAGTCTGTTCACCTAGCTCTTAAGTACTCTGTGTTGCCATCCATACTGCCCTTAGATCTAGTCAAGAGAGCTGGGGAGATGAGGGGGTGCCCTGGGCTTGATACTTTACAAGGCCTTGCTGTTCTAGACTTCCTCTGCCTCCTATGTCTTCCTCACAGAGATGAGAGTTAGAAGAACCAGTGGCCCTCTTTTACGCCACGCTACGAGTACGTGAGACTCTGGAGTTTCCTGCTTAAAAGGCCCTGAGATTGCTTCTAGGTCTTTTTTCCCAAGGTGAACTTGCCTTTAGAAGACGTATGGGGTAGTTAAACATGGTTGTTTGTGGGGAGCTGGATGCAAGGAGTATGAATCAAGCTTGAGGTGATGTGCTAAACTGTTCACATACACGTGTGCAAGGTTCTTCCAGATATAGAATGGAACTAGGGAAGGGAAGAGAAAGTAGAGTGTCTGGGTGCCATCTCTCTGAGCAGTCACATTTAAGAGAATTTCAATTTGAACTTGGCCTTCAAATTCATGATGAAGACACACTTATTAAGGTAAGAAAAGTATACTTTGACTTAATAGTTTGTAAGTTTGTCTTAAAACTTTTAAATATTTACATATATTGTTTGTGTGTCCCCATTTGTATCCATGCCCCAAGTCCTACAAAGTATTAGGGACAGCCTGGCTGCTATATTATCATCATATTTATAGTGCAGTGTCCTAAATGTAACTGCATCCCTTCCCATAGTTTCCTCTTCTTTATCAAATTTATCTATCCTGAACAGCGAATAAACCTCAATACCGTATTTTTAAAGACTCATCAAGGAACTGAAAACACAAAGAAAGCTAATAAATTAATTTCCAAAATGAGATTAACCCGTTCTTGGAAAGAAAAATTGTACAGCTGGTCTTACACCTGGGGACACTGGCAAGGGGAGGAGCACCTTCACCACAGAGAGGGAGAAGGATAACTAGTCCAGCTGTTCACAAACTTGTAACAGTTGCAACTGTGCAGGCATCATACATTAGAATCCCGAGACACCTCAACCACAGAGCAAGCCTGTAGCTGCTTGCCAACTCTTCCTCACAGCCTTCCGCTGCACACTTGGGGTAGTTGATACAGGCTGTGACTGGGCGGGAGAACTGATGGAGATCTCAGCAAGGTACACCGTCCTTCACTCACTGTACTGCAGTAGTTCTCCAGAGGTGGAGAGAGATGTCCTTAGGGCTAGACAGCTGGGGAAGTGAGGGAACAGGAGAGAGAAAGAGATCTCCTGTGGTTAAAAAATGTCAACAGCTAGGCTTTAAGCAGACATCTCCGGAGCATTGTCAGTCCAGTCTTGCTAAAGGGAAAGTTCTACTTCCTCCCCAAACATGTCTAAAGCCAATGATGAATCAAATCTAACTAAAGCAGCAGCAAAGCTTAGATTCATATCTAATACATGCTAGGTTGATCCAGTCTCCCTGTACCCCAGTCATACGTATTAGCAGCATGATAGAGAAGGGGGTGAAGTTTTTTTCTGGGAGTACATATTATTTATTTCTATGCTTTTACCCACAAGAACAGATAGATATAGAATAAAAATTATAAAACACATGAATAAGCAGAAAAATGTGACCCCTAAATTAAAAAAAAAAGTAATAGAAACAGACCCATAGATGATCTAAATATTGAACTTAGGAGACAGAGATGTTTTAAAAATGATGATAGATACATTAAAATGATATAATTAAGTAGTCGGAAGCATGCATTAACCATTGGGGTATTTCAATAAATATATGGATACTATGAAAAAGATTAAAATGGAAATGACAAAAATAAAAATTACATATCATAAACTAAGGATTCATTTAGTGGGTTGAACAGCAGAGTGCACCCAGCATAAGAAAGGATTAATAATATTGAAGGCAGGTCAATAAAATGACCTAAAATTAAATACAAAAGAAAAAAAGGTGAAGAAAATGGGACAGAAAACTTGTGATTGTAACCCACTATCTCATGGTTTAACATATTTGTAGTTTGGGTCCAAGAAAGAGGGAGAAAATCAGGCAGAAGAAATAAATGAAGAGATTAGAGGTGAGTATTTTACAAATCTGATTAAAGATATCAACCTGTGTACGAAAAAAGCTAAGTAAAACACAAGTGAGATAAATGTAAAAACAAATGACTAAACAAGTGAAATCCACTATGCCACCACCAACAAATCATTGAGGTATTTTACGATTAAACTGCTGAAAAACAAAGACAAAGAGTAAGTCTTAAAAACGGCCAGTGGAAAAAAATGTTACACACAGGGACCAACTTTAGGCATGATGTCTGAGTTTTCATCTAAAACACTGAATGCTTTAACACAGTGCAATATTCTCTGCAAAGAAATGAAGGAAAGCAACTCTTAACCTAGAATTCTATATCCAACAAATGAATCTTTCAACATGAGGGTGAAATATGACAGACAAAAGTTGAGAGCTCACTTTTAGCATATATGCATTACAAAAGAGGAAAAAGAAAATTTTTCAAAGTAATTTTTTTTTTTTTTCAGTTGGAGTCTCACTCTGTCACCTAGACTGGAATGCAGTGGCCGCTCCTGGCCACTGCAGCCTCGACCTGCTGGGCTTCGGCGATCCTTCCGTCTCAGCCTTCCAAGTAGCTGGAACTACAGGCGTGCGCTATCACACCTGGATAATTTTTAATTTATTGTAGAGATGAGGTCTCACCAAGTTTCCCAGGCAGGTCTTGAACCTGCAGGCTCAGGCAATCCACTCACCTCAGCCTCCCAAAGTGCTGGGACTATAGGCTGAGTCACCGAGCCCGGCCAAAGTAAATTCTTGATGAAAGTCTAGATCTACGTGAAGAAATGAAAATTATTAGAATAGGTAAATGAATAAATATCTGGGTAAATATAAAAGGCCTTTTTAAAAATTATCATCAATCTACCTACCTATGTATTTCTATTACCATCTACCTAGTGGCATTTAAAAACTAATGACTATTTAAAGGAAACAAATACATTTTGTGTTTATTACCTATAACTATATGTAATATATGACAAGAAGAAGAAAATGGCAGCAAGTGAGTAATAGAATTATAGTTTTTTAAGGTTTTTAAACTACTATTTTAGTAATATTAATGATGAAGATGCATTTCTGTAATCTCAAAGCACAATGACTACGGAAAAAAAACACCCCATTCCCACTTAGATATGGTGAAAAAAACTTGATGAAGGAGATAAAGTGGAATAATAAAGCAATTAACTCAAAGGAAAGCAAACAAATAAGGAACACAGAAACAAAGAACAGATGAAACAAATAGTAAACAAATACCAAGATGATAGATTTAAATCTAATGAGAACAAATATTACATTAAATGCAAATGGACTAAACAACCCATTTCAAACTGAATAAAAAACAGACACCAAACTACATTCTGTTTAGTAGCAATACACTCTAAGTATAAAAACACATATTGATTGAAAGTAAAAGAATGGGAAAAAGAGACTGTAAAAATGTTGGTGTGCCTACATAAGGCACTGTAGACATGTAGACTTTAAGGAAAATTTAATTTCAACAAGGTGGATTATCAGAGATAAAGAGAGACATTTCATGGTAATAAAAATACCAATTCATCAAGAAGACATAAAACTAAAAATAGAGCTTCAAAATACATAAAGCTAAGATAGACAGAATTAAAGGGGAAATAGACAAATTCACAATCATAATTTAAGGACAAGCAGTAACAATTTTAAAGCCCTTTATTCCATCATGCACAAACATTATTACTGACCAACAACAAACTAGGGGCGGTGTGTTTTAAAGAGAGGTCTCTGGGACCTCTTGAGGCTGGATATATCTCTAGAGCTGTAGCCTAGAAAAGATACAGAAAAGAGGGAGAATTAAAATAGGATTTTAGTTATTTTGATAGATTGGTGATGGTGGGAGTGGGGGGTGGCGTGAACGGGGTGAAGAGGAAGGCTACAAGGTTTTAAGTGGCATTATTGTTCCTAATATTTCTTTAGGGCCCAAAGTTGTCTTATGAAGGTAGCTCCTTGCTTTGCCTTTCTCCTAATAAGTTTTGGCTACCCAGCATATTTTAAACACAGAGGTTAAAGGCATAAAGGAAAGCAGAGATTTAGAAGCTGAACAGGAGTTGCTAGGTGCAAAGTTAATTGTGCACGTGGCATGGAAGCAGGACAAAAGAGAAGGCAATCATGTGTACTGAGTGCCCGCTGTGTGCAAAGGAGCTTTCAATATGTTATTCCACTTTATCCTTTAAAATCCTATGATTTACATCCAGATGTTGTGGCCTATAATTGCAATCCCTACACTGTGGGAGGCTGAGGCGAGAGGATTGCTTCAGTACAGGAGGTTGAGAGTAGCCTGAAAAACACAGTGAGACTCTGTCTCTACTTAAAAAAAAATTCTATGATTTAGAAATTAATATTTCCATTTTATGGATTAAGAAATGGAATGTCAGAGAGACTAAGTTACTGGTCACGGGCTTAGGATAAATGGATGAAGGTACTTAAATGTGATCTTATATCTGTGTGATTCCAAAGTCTTACATTCTTTCCATTGTATTGAGGAATACAGAGGTCATTTTTCCTAAACATATTGGTCACCTAGCAGTACTTTCTTGTGTCTTGACTTGGTGATGTTCTATTGCAAGGTAAATACAGCGGGGCATGGCTGTCCAATGGCAATGAAACAGAATTCCCCACCTAATAGTGGAATTGCTGAGCCTGGACCCAGGTGAGACCCTGCAAAAATCAAGAAGGAAGGGAACCTGATGGGAGATCTACAGACACATGGCTTATTTCATAACTTCACATGAATCTAAAACAATATGGAGTATTGGAGTCAAACTCCCTTGATTTACCTTCCACCTCTGCCAGGTCTTGCAGTGAGTTTTGGTCTCAAGCAATCCTCCCGCCTTGGTATCCCAAAGCTCTGTGATTTACAGGCATGAGCCACTATGCCCGACCTTTATACCTATTTCTTATCTAAAAAAAGAGATAATATTAATATTTCTCTCACCAAATAACCGCTGTGAATACTGAAGGAGTTACTTACCATATGCAAAACACTTGGGAAAACTGCTTAGCATATAGCAAGCTCGTTTGGAGTTACTATCATCATTATAATTGTTGACAGTAAATATGTGGACAACTTTTATCTAATATCTATTTTCTACAACAGTGGAAAGTCTGAGAAAGGTAAAAAAAAAAAAAAAAAAACCCAGCAGATTTGAATCACTTAGGAAGATTTTAAAATAGCAATAACTGAGACCAATGTGGACCAACTGAATCTATCTCTAAGGGTGGATTCTGAGCATATAGTTTGTCTAAAAAGTCCTCCTAGGTTCTAAAATGTGCAGCCAAGGCAGAGAACTTTTACTGTTTTACTCATATATTTATGCTTTCCCCCCATAATCTTGCTTATTGAGATTGAGATTAAACTAATCAGTTCAACACTTTACATACATATCATACATCAAGATATCTGACTGAATTTAGACAGGATTTCAGGGACTTGCACAGACACCTTTTATTTCACATGAAGGTATCAATCCTGGACATTAGCCGCAAGATTTATAATATAAAGAAAAATGAACTCTGTGTTACCAAAGTTAATGGAAGAAAATCTGGTATTAAATCTAACAATTACTTCACGACACTTACTTTGTTTCATTTGTGTGGTGAATGTGATATGTGTGTGGACCAATGGACCAAGTATCCCCTTACTATTTTTGGAATGGAGTAGGTTGAAAAGGCGTCATCTGTGCTATGAAACTTACAAAGACAGAAAGGCAGTGAATAGGACCCTTGGCAGAGAGTCAGAGACCAGGCATGATGTAACCCATTTCATTAATTCAAAGTAACAACAGGATAAAACTCTTGCTAATATCAGAACTGACACCCATTAGGAGCATACCAAATTACTTGGCAAACATGTGACCGTACAGGCTTTTTAAAATCTGAATTTAGGAAGGATCATTCATAAACTAACTGAGCCAAGTCTCTTTCCCTGAGTGAGAGCCCTCGTATGATCACAGTGTGAGAATTGGCAAAATGAAGGATCTATGGTGCTTAACGGTTGTCAACTCTGGCAACATTTAAGAAACACTGACGAGATTAAAATTAAATATGGATGCCTAGGCCCCGTACCCAAAGATTTTCATATAACTAGTCTTGAATGGGGTATGAATTTGGGTGCTTTTGTTGTGCAGTTAGCATTGAGAACCATTGATACAAAGGAAAGAACATAAAGTTTGTAGCCAATCGATCATAGGCTTGAATTTTTGCTGTTCTGGTTGCTTAATGTGAGGAGCTTCATTAAAGCTCAATGTCCTTATCTGTGAAAAGAATGTAACACTACACCTTACAAGGCTGCTATGAAGACAAGGGCAATGTGTGTAAAGCACTTAGAACTGTGCCTGACACCTGGTAAACACTCTGTGTGTTTACAAAACACCTGGAAACTTTCTTCTCAGCACTTCTCTCTTTTCTTTTGATATCTATCACTCCTCTGGAGCTTCTCAACGTTTCCAACCTGCAGGCCCCATATGGCCCTGCCTTCCATAGCAGAACCCTATATATATATATATATATTGTGTGTATATATATATATATATATATATATTTGAGTTGGAGTCTCATTCTGTCACTCAGACTGGAGTGCAGTGGCCACTCCCAGCCACTGCAGCCTCGACCTGCTGGGCTCCAGTGATCCTTCCGCCTCAGCCTTC
>NW_007009537.1:412750-434927 GCF_000164805.1 Carlito syrichta | reverse complement strand
AGAGATGAGGTCTCGTCAAGTTGCCCAGGTGGGTCTTGAATCCGCGGGCTCAGGCAATCCACTCACCTCAACCTCCCAAAGTGCTGGGATTACAGGCTGAGCCACCGAGCCCAATATTTTTAACCTTCCTAGACAACCTCCCTACTTTACCTACATCTAGTGCAAGGATTCACAACCACCAGAATCACCTGCAGTACTTTAAATCATGCTAATATCTTATTCATACCACTAACTTTTGGGTTTGTAGTATAATTTCTCCAGATACAGAAATGCCAATCTGTGTAAATTCCTCAGAATGTGTTTTTTTAAAAAAAATACTTGGAATAAAATGGAAGTGTTCAAAAATAAGAAAACATACCCAGTAAACATTTAGTAAGTTGCTTCATTATTCTTTCAGTGAGCATTTACTGAGCTCTTAATTTGTGTGAGGTGTTAGGTATAAAACCATAATTAAGACTCTCTCTACATTCACACTGACAGGCAGAAATTAAATACAATTCATGTTCTCATTCATTCATATACTTTTTAATGAGTGACTATAATGCAGCTGGAGATATTTTAGGTGCTGGAGATGCAAATTTGAACAAAAAACCCCCAAAATATACTCAGGGGGTTAAGATTATAGTAGGGGGGGGCATTAGAGAAAGGATATGTTTTCATGACAGTAGTAAATACAGGGTAGTCTGGGAATTTAGTCCCGAAAAGCAGACTCCTACTTGCGAATTCATTTATGGAAGGCTTTCCAGGAAGAAGATAGGACGACTGACTCTTGACTGACACGAGGTTAGTCAGGCAGCTAAGGGAACATATGTGTCATGGTTAATTTTGTGTCAGTTTAGCTAGGATGTGGTGCCCAGATATTTGGTCAAGCATTATTCTGGATGTTTCCTGTGAGGGTATTTTTTTAATAGATGAAAATGCCTTCCATGACATGGGTGGGCCTCATCCAATCAGTTGAGGTTCCTAATGGAATAAAGATCGACCACCTCCCTGAAAAAAGGAATCCAGCAGCAGACCCTTCCTGGCTGTCTAGACAACCGCTCCACTCTGCAGATTTTGGATTTGCCAAACTCCATAATCATGTGAGCCAATTCCTTAATATAAATCTCTCTCTCTTTATCCTCATCCTATTGGTTCTGGTTCTCTGCAGAATTCTGAGTAATACAGTATGCATTTGAGTCAGATGAATCTTTTCCTGTTCTCCTTAAGACTCAAGTCCCACCCCTGGTTTTTCACTGTTTCTCCAAGTAATAGATGATATCCAACACAATCCCCTTCAACTTCCTTTCCGTTTACCTCAAAGGTTTTCCTTTACTGGTTATCTTTATTGGTTCACCGCTTCTCTTATTTTTCAAAGGAAAAGAACTCCCTTTCTTTCCTAAGGCCAATCTGTCACTTGTGTTCCAAGTCCTTCTCAAGCATTCCTTTTGGAGTTTAGTCCAATAATTATCTCCTCTTCATAGTGGCAGCCTCTCCTTCTCTCCTGTCCCTTGCCATATGCTCCAGCCTTTTCTGGCTCATGCATTTTCACACACATGAACATCTGGGTGTGCACATTTATGAACATGACTCAATCCCCTGGTGGGCTGATCCAGTGAGCTCAGATCCTGCCAGGTCATATCACGAGAAGGTGGGGGCACATTTTACTTGGTTTTTCATTACTGGCCCCCGTGGCAAGGATCAAAGATTTTTCCCGGAGATGTCATGGGTTCAACAGAATAACATGGGTTTTCTTAAATGACCAAGAGGCATGTCTGAGAGTTAGGAATGTCCTTGAGTAATTAATTTTCATTTATTACATGATGACTGCTTTGGAGATAAACTTTTAAAAGAAATCATAATAAATGAAGCCCTTTATGATTATGCATGGGGGGACTGTAGAAAAAAAGATTAAAGAGAAGAACAGAAAATCTGAAGACAAAGCAAAGAAGAGTGGTAGGTGGGAGATTGGAGGGGAATGAGTTAAACCCTGATCAGAACCACAAAAACTAATTTTACTTAAGACCTGTATATATATATTTACAAATATATATGTAAATATATATACATATATATTTGTAAATATATATATATATATAATAACACCATTTACAACCAAATCCAAGTCTCTCTCAAATCTGTAATGCCTTAACAAATCTCATCACTGAACATCACTGTGTGTATATACATGCACATAAAAACACATACACAGTGGTGGCGACTATCATTTGAGGTCACACTATAGTGAATTATTGGCAATGTACAATGCTTGACTTATGATAAACTATGAAATTCCATTATTTCATTTTTCTTGGTCTTATTTTTATAAAATTACCCTTCATCTAGTGTGAACAACAAAGACTTGAATTTGTATGGAATTTGCTTCATTTTCCAATCCACTACTCATATACAGTCTTCCGATTTCTATAGAAACAATAATTTTTTTCTGAAATTTCAAAGAGTATTCCCTCCATAAAGCAATATTCATGTAAGAAAACTGCATAATTGCAACATGCAGGAAAATAACATATAATTATATCTTAAAAAAATAAACCTGCAGAATAAAGAACTTGACTGACATTATAAGTAGGGCAAGAATAAAAGCTTTACAGAGATCAGAATTTTCTCTAGGTGAAAGGCTTATTATATTCTAATTAGTTACATATATGTAGTTTGTGAATATAAATGCTAAAAGAGTAGAAAATACACTACTGGATTTATCTAATATGTGCTGAATAAAAACTTAGAGTCTTTTTAAAATTGAATTTGGCATCAAAATAGTAGTTAAGTAAAATTTTTAAGAAAATCTATAACATTGTGTGATTCAACCCTAAGATAATGACTGTGTTTATTTACTGACCTTTTGGTATTAATCATAAGTTTATGGGTTTTAATAGACATCAGTTATTAGAAATGACATAATAAAATAACAGATTTTTATATGCTCCAAGTTAATATTTTAATAATTTAAAAAATTCTGATTAACAAAATCTAGCACAAAGTATCTGTAAAACAAAATTTTAAATAATTCCTGTAATGAACTCATTCAAATTCTTAAGTTTTTAAATTCAAATGATATAACAGTTAAAAAAGTATATTTTAAAAATAAGGTCATTTATTTTCATTGATTTTAAGGCTCAACCTTTTAAAAAAAATTTTAAAGATGTAGTGTACAATTCAGGGTTAGGTACATAAGTGGTCATCGTACAGGTGAAGTTTGGGCCTCCCATTGGGATCAGGTACCCTTATTAGTGTTATGTGCCCCAACCCCTGGCAGTGACCTGCTGCTGCCAATCCCTTTCATGTTAATCCATTTTTAATTTTGGAAATGAACACACTTGACATGATTTCAGTTCATAAAGCTGAGAAAATGAGTCAAAATTTACCAATCATTGTTACTACTTAAAATTAAAATATTTAAAATGACTACATGCTCTTTAAACTTTTAAAAATTTAGTTGACACAAGTAAACTAGTACATAGCTCCCACTGTTTCTAGGTAAAAAAATGTTGTGGGGGAAATACCAAGTTACCTAACAAAACAAAACAAAACAAACCCCTCAGTGTTCATCCATTCCATAACAAGGAATTGTAAAGGACAAATTTGTGTTATATCAGTCACATACCTTGGAAGAGTTTCTCCATTGTCCGTCCAACAGAAGAGATTATAGCCATCAGCACATTTCAGTTATTAACTTAAAAAAACAAAACAAAACAAAAAACCTAAATGCAGTTAACAGCAGAATGTCATTGTAAAGAAAAAAGCTGATGATGGCCTCAAAGTATAATGCAGTTTTAAATCTCTGTAGTGTGTATACATGAAGGCTTCTGTTATTTTCAACATATGTTGCACTACTGATCAGGTATGCCTGACTGATGCTTTATAGTGAGTTCGGTAGGATTCCCGAAGAACATGCTTCTACATGGAAGATCAGAGTCAGAATTGCAGTTTGAAAGCTGTGTTCCTGACTGTAAATATAATAAGATGTCCTGCAATGAGCAGAAATTACATGTGGAGCACTCCAGCATAGTGGCCCTGACAATCTGTGGCAACTCACACAGTCCATCTCGTAGTTCATAGGAGAGGGATCACGGACATGTGTTCTCACACAGAATTTTTACAGGACTCTTTCTCTGAAATGTGTACATTGAAAGTTATGGAGGGCAGGCTATGTATTGGTTTAGTTTCATTCTTCACTAGAAAAATATTTCTAGATGTTTATCAGATGTTCTGCTATTTTTAATCCACTGAAAACTGTATTCCTAATTTTGAAATTGTTTATATCAAGTTCTCAAATCAATTCTTTTTCTACTTAATCAGCTTCACCTAACCTGACATCTTTTTTTTCTTTTCCTTCAAGATTGGTTTCTCTCTTCTCTCTTATGCCAACCTTCCCCCTGGGCTTCTCTCGTTTTTCCCACCAACTCCTTCTCAGCCTCTACTTCTGAATTCCTCGAAGATGAACTGTCTCTTGGACCTTGTTTTATTCTTTTCTGTTCTCACACAGCTTCCCTTGGTCATCTTATTCATTCTTCTGACCAACCCAGGTCTTTTGATCTCTAGATTTGTTTGTTCACCTGCTCAGTAAACATTTTCATTGAGTATTTCATCGATAACCCCACAATCACTTGCTGTGTGCCACGCATTGTGTATAAGTGGAAAGGACTTGGGTATCTCAGACTATCTATGCCTAAAAGAGACCTCACCACTTGTACCCCCTCTTCCCTTAAAACTGCTCCACAATGGAGATGCTGTCTTTTGTAGGCAGCTATGGTGAATTGAATGGTGGCTCCCAAAGGATAAGTCCATCTGGAACCCGTGAATGTAACACTATTTGGAAAAAGGGTCTTTACAGATATAATTAAGTTAAAGATCTCAGGCTGACATCATCCAGGATTAGGATGAGTTCTAAATCCAATTGACACATGTTCTTAAAAGATACAGAAGAGGAGCAGACAGAGAGACACAGAGAAGAAGGTCATATGAAGAGGAATGCAGAGATTGGAATCATTTGTTCTCAAACCAAGGAATACCTAGAGTCACAGGAAGCTGAAAGATGCAGGGAAGGATCCATCCATAGAGCTTTCAGAGGCAGTTCAGCATTGCTGGGGCTTTGGTCTTGAACTTTTAGCCTCCTGACTATGACAGATTAAATGTCTGTTTTTGTTTTGTTTTTATTATTATTATAGAGATGTGGGGTACAAATGAGGTTAGCTATATAAGTAGGCTGAATGCAGGTGAAGTTTGGGCTTCTAGCTGGCCCTCACACCCCTTGGTAATGGCCCAGGTACCCTTTGTGTTGTCACATGCCTCCCACCCCATGGTCTCTCTCCCTTACCTAGTGGTGCCCAGCAGCTGCCAATCCCTTCCTTGTGCTCATGTGACTATTGTTCAGGGTCCACTTATGAGTGAGAACTTCTGGCATTCAGTTCTTTGTTTCTGTGATAGATCACTTAGTATCATGGTCTCCAACTTCATCTGATTTGCTGTGAAATCCATGATTTTGTTCTTCTTTATTGTTGTGTAATACTTTATCAGTTTACTTTTTTTGATGGGCAGCAGGGTTGGTTCCATGTTTTTGCTATTGTGAATAGTGCGGCCATAAACATGCATATGCAGTTGTCTTTTTCGTAGGGCAATTTATATTCCTCTGGGTATATTCCCAGAAAAGGAATTCCTGGATTATATGGAAGATCAATTTTTAGTTTTTTCATGTGTCTGTTGTCTGTGTCTGTTTTTTTAAGCCACCAAGCTTCTAGTCATGTTACAGCAGCCCCAGGAAACCAATACAGTATCCTTTCTTAATTTTCCCCAGCCCAAGGACCCCAATTTTCTACTTAAACAGATACTTAACTGTCTGTTTATCACCCCTCTTCTCTGTTAAGACTACCATTCCTTTGAGTAGGACTGCATTTTTTTCTCTATACCTAGTACCTAATACTGAGCACATAGTATATATGCTAAAAGAATGACACCAAGGGTTTTTTTGTTTGTAGTTTGTTTGTTTTCATGGTTATAGAAATAGCATAAGACTACATATAGTAAAGGTAGATCTTTAAAGTCATTTAAATTATGTTAGCAAAGTTGTTTTCTTATTAAGTGTTTCTTTCAATTTGTATGACTTTTTAAAATACCTATTTATAGATTATAATAGAGATGTTTTGCTAAATTGTTTGGGGAAAAAAACATGACAAAGGCATTCACGCAACTATTAATATAAGGTACAAGAAGGTAAATTCGGTTTCTTAAGGCAGGCTCCCTAAATATATTATTAATAAGTACATATGTTTTGTTTTTAAGACACATAAAGCTTTGCTTGGTAAATCTCTCTTCATTATCATAAGTCTACAGTGGGCAGCTTCCACATATGCATGAACTCACAACCATACTCCAATTAACCCTGTTTGTGGAAGGTCAGTGCATTTATGACACGACACAAACAGCAACAGAAGGAGCCCCAGATACACTTAATAGTATTAGTTATTTGCATATAAAATGATCAAATGGTCTAATTAAAAGGCTTGCTATGTATTTGAACAAATGAGAATAAAGCAGCTTAAAGAGCATAATCCACATCAATCTAAAATTTCATTGAAAGACAGATGGATAGACGATATTAGGCATCATTTCTAACTAAAAATATACAAATGCTTTATTTTTTCACAATGAAAAGGGCTTTGTATTTAATATTCTCCTAGGAGAGTTTTTTTTTTCTCCCCAACAATAAATAAGGGTATGACTTTTCCTGCTAAAACAGGACACCTTGAAGATCCTTCAAAAGTATGGAGATGTTGGTCAAAGGGCACAAACTTGCAGTTATATGAGGAATAAGTTCTGGAGACATAACATATGGCATGGTAACTATAGTTAATAATAATGTACTGTATACTTGACATTTACTAAGAAGGTAGAAACTATTCCTATTACACACAAAGAAAGGTAGCTATGTGAGGTGATGGATATGAATATTCTTGGGCTGATGAAGAAGTCTAAGGACAGAATGAACTGGTATGATTGCACTCACCTTTTCTTAGCTCCTATTAATTCATATTTTTAAAACGGGAAAGTTTCCCCCTATATTTTCTGATTGTAATTTAGTCTCTAAATTTTGGTGGATTTAAGGCAACTTCAATGGAGAGTCATATCACTTTGTATACCTTGAATAATGTAATTTTTGTCAATTATATGCCAAGAAAACCTAAAACAACAAACAAACAAAAAATATGGGGCATATAGGGCAGAGGACAAAGATGGAACTGGTGGGTGGGGAGGGAGACTTTCTTCTTATAGAATACGGTTTTATTTTTTGGGGTTTTTTTATTTTTGAGTTGGAGTCCCACTCTGTTGCCCAGACTGGAGTGCAGTGGCATGCTCCTCGCTACTGTAGCCTCACCCTGCTGGGCTCCGGTGATCCTTCTGCCTCAGCCTTCAAAGTAGCCAGAACTACAGGCACGTGCTACCATGCCCAGCTAATTTTTTATTTATTGTAGAGACAAGGTCTTGTCAAGTTGCCTGGGTGGGTCTCGAACTCGTGGGCTCAGGCAATCCACTCACTTCAGCCTCCCAAAGTACTGGGATTACAGGGTGAGGCACCGAGCTCAGCCTAGAATACGTTTTAATGAGAAAGTTTTTATAGACCAAGAGCAAGGTCAAGAATCCTCATCAAATATAAACCCTATGAAGACCTCTGTTGGTTTCCCTAGGCTTCTGTAACAGTTAAGCAAAAACTGGTTGACATAACACAACAGAAATTTATTTTATCACAGTTCAGGAGGCCAGAAGTCCAAAATCAAGATGTCAGCAGGGTTGGTTCCTTCTGGAGGCTCCGGGGGAGAAACCGTCTGTTCCTCTCTCCTAGCAAAAGTAGTTGCCAGCAATCCTTGGCATTGCTTGGCTGTGGTAGCCAAAATGTAATGTCTGCCCCCACCTTCACAAGGCCTTCTTCCCTGTGGTCTCTCTACATGATCTTCTGACAGAAAGCCAGGCATTGGATTTAGGGTCCACCTTAGTCAAGCATGACCTCATCTTAACTATTACATCTGCAAAGACTGTCTTTCTAAATAAAGTCACATTTGGAGATTTCAGGTGAATATGAATTTTGAGGAAAGCTATTCAATTCAGTACAACCCCTCAGTCTTGAAAGTTCTCAGTTTTCACACTATAACTCATGAGGCAAACTCCATAGTCACACTTGTTCAGGGATAAATTTTCTTAATTTGCAATTTGTTCAAAGGCACAGTATCTCATTGCATTATTTCCCCCTGCATTTAATCAGTAAATTTGAGGAAAATCTTCAAGGATCACATGGAATTTTCTGTGCACTCTCAAATGGGTGATTAACGTGTGATTGTCATGGTAACTATTCCCTAAACCAGCGATCCTCTAACTTTAGTATGCTTCACTGGGAGGCTTGTTAAAATACAGATTTGCTGGGCCTCACCCTCAGAGTTAGACGTTCATATCTAACAAGCCCCTGGTGATGCTGCTGCAGCTGTTCTGGGAGTCACACTTTGAGAGTCACTTTCCTAAGTGATCATCAGGTAAGGGCCCGTTACTCACAGGCAGGAGGAACATTTTCCTCATTATCAAGTTCCCTCTTGTAATTGTTATTCGTGGTGAAGAGAGGTAGAATGCAAGAGTGAGAAGAAGGAGATGCCACATCCTGTGGCAAACTATGTCTATTATTAACTTCTGACTGATGAAGATGTCTAAGAATAGAATGAAGTGGAGTGATTACATCAATCTTTTCTTAGCCTAGGGTTCCTACAAAACTATAATTCATATTTGAAAAACAGGGGATGTTTCCCCCCCATATTTTCTGAATGAGTTTAGTGTCTGTAAATTTTGGTAGATTTAAAGCAACTGCAAAGGAGAGTAATAAATCTGATGAAATTATGGACATTTTATTTTATTCATTTAGAAGCATGTGTGTGATTTTTTTTGTCTGTTTTTTTTTTGTTGTTGTTGTTTTAATTTTTTTTGGTTCTCACTTTGCTGCCTGGGCTATATAGTGCAGTGGTGCTATCATGGCTCATTGTAGCCTCCAACTCCTAGGCTCAAATGATCCTCCTGCATCAGCCTCCTGAGAAGCTGGGGCTACAGGCAGGTGCCACTACGCTTGGCTACCATTTCTATTTTTCATAGAGAGGAGGTCTTGTTGTGTTTCCCAGGCTGGTCTTGAACTCCTGGGCTCAAAGGAACCTCCTGTCTCAACCACCCAAGTGCTGGGATTACAGGCATGAGCCACCATGCCCAGCTGTGTGTATTCTTTTAAAAGTAGCTTTTAGCTAAATTGATCATCATTGTGTGAGTTTTTATTTTAGAAAACATTGTTGAATAAATAAATGTCCCTTAATAATGAAACAATAGTTAATGGCTCCAAATTTGCTTTACAGAAAACACCATATAACTTTGCCATAGGCTCTAGTCCATAGTGGAAAAGTGATTTTAATACTTTTAAATACAAGTAAAGATAACTTGAAGAGTGAAGAGAAAAAAGATGTGCAGTCTTTAAAAAATTATTATTTAAATTTGCTATAGGTAGATAAAGCCACCTAGTTACTGATACGCTAATGAGAGTGGGGTACAGGTAACTGCCACAGAGAGATTGCCATCTCTCCACCTCTGATGAAAAAGAGGTGGTCTTTTTCTGGGGAGACTTGCCAGACTTCCTAATACACAAGTTCACGAGCTAAAAGGTGATCTTATTATCATTTCTATGGTTTTGATTCCTGGTCTGGGAGCCACCTTGGTGGGATTTCCCTTTGGTGAGTTGAGGGGTTGGGGTGCACTGGGAGTTCGCATTGAATTCACATTCCAGCCCACAGAGCCATTCAACCTGTCAACAAGAAGTCTGGACACTTTCTTATTAAAAACTAAAAGCTGTCTATAAGAAATTTGTTGGGCAACACCTTCGGGTCCCCTCTCACTGTGGGAGCTTTTCTGTTCTCTCAATAAATCCTGCTTTAAAAAAAAAAAAAAAAAAGAAAATTATCTGTGGCAGTGATCTGTGCCCCACCCTCATTAATATACCAATAACCAGGTAGCTATCTATATCTACCTTTTTGTAAAACACAAAAACACAGTCTTTCTTTTTGAGACACTTGCCTTCTGGCACAAAACCTCCACTTTCCCCTTCTTCCCTCTTTTCTTCTCACTAATAAGCTCTGTTTTAAGACTACTGGCTACTCTGAAGTTCATTGCAGAGTCAAGTCAAAGAGCCTACAGGTGTTGTGCTGCACCCCACGCAGCAACAAAAGTACCAAGAGTGAGGTTCCAGAGTGTATGAGTATATTTCTGATGTTTAAAACATACATAAAATTATCTCCAAAAGCTGTTCTGATTTATCAGGCTGGCAGCCATTTTTGGTCATTATGATGTTGCAAGTATTGGTTATTTTTTAATTTTAAAAACCTTAAAGTAAAATAAATCCATACTTTTCATTAAAAAATTTTGCTATAATTAGTTGTTGTGATACACATTCATTTCCTTCACATAAGTAGATAAAAGTGGTTCCAAAGATGAATATGTTCCTAAATCAATACAAATCACGATATTTAATGAAATTGTCAATAAAAATAATTATGCTTTAATGTTGCTATTAGCATCCATTTTTACCCCTTTCCTCTGACATAATATGTGCAACAAAATTTTAACATTTTTATCAATTTTGGATTCCAATAGCATTGTAAGAAAGTTACTACTTTTTTTACACTCAGCTATGATGTTGGTAAGGCAGTACATATCAAATATATGTTTTAGAAGAGTAATCAAGTTCTTTTGCCAGTACTTCAAAATTCAAAAAATAAAATTTTTTACTACGGCATATGTTTCAAAATACATGCAAATATATCCTGAGAGAGCAGTGATTCCTGAGAATTTCCGTAAAGTTCTTAAGGATCCCAAGGATAGAATTTCAATTTCATCTCAATTTCATTTTAATGATGTTAGGAACATGAGGCATTATTAGGAAAATCCATTTCCTCTTGGAAAGTTATGCTTTATTAAATCTATTATTGTCCTAGTCATGTTTGCGGTAGTGTATATTTACAAAATTGTTGCTACATCTTGAAGAAACAAAATACCCATTTTTTTTTTCTTTTATGGTAAAAACATCCTCTTCATTATCAAATGATATTTCTTATATCAGGTTTATTGTGCAGATTATAATTAACACTCAATTCAAATAGATCAAAAATGAAAATAGACAACTTAATATAGTAAACCAAATAATTTAAGATTGTTTTGATGAATATCAATATTTAATGAAAATAATCATTGAGAAATTTTATTCAAATTTTAAATTGCTGTAGATTCTCAGTGACTACCATGAAAAAGCAAGATATATTGTATGTTTAGGATATTTAGTTGAATCAAGATTCATCTCAATGAACATCAAAATACTTGAGTAAAATATGTGTTCTGTTTCAATTACTTATGGTTACACTAGAGTACATTTACTTTCAAAGGAATTCCAAGTCATAAATATCTCATGACCTTAGAATTTATTACAACTTTCTCATTACCATACTTAGTTAAATACTATAATGTTTGTTTTGGGATTGCACAAATTCAATGATTCAACAAATATTTAGAGCGCCTAGCTATGTTCCTGGCTTTGTGCTACATACTGTGAATATTAGGAAAATAAACAGCTTCTGCTGTCAAGGAGTTTGCGGTCTCCTAAAGAAGACACATTTAAAACAAAAGTCAGTACTGCGAGGTGCAGAGAGGTAGCCAACCCAAAGAGGATGATGAGGGAAGGACAACAGGATGAGATCTCTTAAAACTTCAGTCCAGATAGATAAATAAGGGTTTGTCAGGCAAAGCGAGTTTGGGTGGTCAAGGCAGACGTTCCACATGGACGAAAAGGTCCACAGGAAGGGCTGTGAATGAGAAGGAGCGGGTGTGTGTGTGTGTGTGTGTGTGTGTGTGTGTGTGTGTGTGTGTGTGAAATTAAAGAATCTTGAGTGGTTTATTAATTTGTTAGCATGATCTAATTTACAAATATAATATCAAATGGGAAGTATAATTTTTTCAAGCACTTTATAATTTGTATTTCCCTGAACATATTTTGTGGTACAATGTATGAGATGACAGAGGAGATGCAACATTAATTCCAGCTGATTAGGAAGAAATGGATGGCAAACCTAAAAAAGGAAGCAGTCTGGTTCTGAGATGCTGCTTACTCAAAACCTCTGCAAAGTGGTTCTCAGTTCTGATTTCAGGAGGAATTACAGTAAGGGAAAGTGAGGATGAAATCTTTATATATTTTTGTTTCAATTAGATATGGTCAACATCAGATTTAAAAGTCTTTATTAAATGAATCTGGGTGGACATGGAGAAAATTTATAGCTATATAAAAGTGGGAAACCAGATACTTCTTTCCTTTGGAATTTCCAGTCCAGAACAGCAAACTGTTTTCTTTGGAGCATTAGACGTAACATTTAATTCTACAAAATGAGAACATAACACTGCATGAATATGCACTAAGTACAGTTTTCATATGTCAATTAACAAATACAAAGATTGCACACAGTTCAATGTCCATTCAACAATTTTTGAATACTTTAATTCTCTATCCACTTTTTTTCCACTTATCCACAAAATTTGATTCAGTTGCTTACTCTGGTGACATTGCAATATAAGAAAGCAATTAAACAACTGTAAGTTTGGAATTTTAAATAACTTTGAAACAATAACTTCATTTCCGTTTAGAACTGTTTCTAATTACTTTTAAAAAACATGCCCTAATTATCTTTAGTTTCTCTTCATTCTCTCTGCTTTTCTGGACACAGCTAGGGAAACCATGCTTTGTAGGTATCATGTATAAATTATTCTTACTAGCATTTAAAGTTATCAAATAATATCTTGCGTTAAACCTCACTATACATCTTGCTTGTACTGGTGATGCTGTTATGTTCCAACGGGTAGTACTCTTAGTACTTAAGAATACTTAATACTTAAGGATGACCATGCACTTGCAGTTTGTCATGGTCAAAAGTCTGCCAATGATCTCTCCTTGGGAATCTTACGCCAGCTACCCTAGCACTGATTTTGTCTATTAGCACTGCCTCTTCCCACTCTAAGCTCCAGCCCTATCAGTTGTCAGTCTCCTTGTTGTTCCTCAATAATGCCAGACACATTTCAGTCTCAGAACATTGCCCTTACTCTTCTCTCTGCTTTCCCTAGATAACTGCATAACCTGGCCCTCTATTTCAATTAGGTCTCTGATCAAATACCACCAGATGGCAAAGAAACCTTTCTAGACTATGCTATGTAAAAATATTAATTAATACTTCTGTCTCCTATTCCTGGCCTGCTCTGGTCACTTTTTCTTCTCTTACCCTGTTTTACCTTTCTTTTCTTTTTTTTTTTAAGTTGGAGTCTCACTCCATCGCCCTGACTGGAGTGCAGTGACACGCTCCCGGCAACCGCAGCCTCGACCAGCTGGGCTCCGGCGATCGTTCGGCCTCAGCCTTCCAAGTAGCCAGAACTACAGGCGCACACTACCATGCCCGGCTAGTTTTTGATTTATTGTAGAGACGAGGTCTCGCCAAGTTGCCCAGGCGGGTCTCGAACCCAAGGGCTCGGGCAATCCACTTGCATTGGCCTCCCAAAGTGCTGGGATTACAGGCTGAGCCACCAAGCCTGGCCCTGTTTTACTTTTCATAGTCATCACGTGATATATTATACATTCATTTTCTGTATATATATGTCTCCCTCTGTCACTCAGGCTGGAGTGCAGTGGCATGATCACAGCTCATCACAGCTTCATCCTGGGTTCAGGTGATCCTTCTGCCTCAGCCTCCTCAGTAGTTGGGACTGCAGGTGTGTGCTACCATGCTTGGCTAATTTTTTGATATTTTTGTAGAGACGAGGGCTCGTTATGTTGCCCAGGCTGGTGCTGAACTCCTGGGCTCAAGCAATCCTCCTGTCTCAGCCTCCCAAAATACTAGGATAATAGATGAGTCACCATGACCAGCCTATGTCATATTTGTTTATTGTTCTTTTCTCTCTAGTAGAATGTAAGCTCCAAGAAAGCAAAAACTTTGTTTTACTCAAGGTTGTATCCTTGACAACTAGAATAATATCTGACACATAATAGTCACTCAGTAAATGTTAGTTGAATTATTCATGAATGAATAAGCAAATGAAAACTAGCAACTGTGCCTAGGATGGCATAGTGATCTACAACTTGGGGATTTTGAGGGTCTGTTTATGAAACGGTGATTTTAACATAATAACATCTTCCAGTGAGGTATCTGTCAGATGCACCTTTCTAAAGATTATAAGGTTAAAAGATCAAATTGGAAAATTGTTCATATAGAATAACTAAAAAAAAAAATCACTGAAAAGTCTGATGTATATTAAATTCTGAAGAATGTGGAAACAAAAAAGAGGAGAAGAATATTAGAGTGGCTAGAAAAGGACACTATAAAGGAGGGACATTTAAACTGAGGTTGAGACAGAGCCAAGCAGAGACTGCATTGATGACAAACAGCTGAGACGTGGAGAAGGGAATGAAGAGAGATTCTGCGTGTGAAGAGAGTCTTTGCTCAATTAAGGAAATGAAAGTCCGGCTGAATGGAATGACAGTCACTGCCACATGGTAACTGTGGTTGTGACAGGCTAAGATCACTTTATTTGGGGCTTGTGGGTCACTGAGGTAAATCTGCATTGTATATTATTATAATTTGTATTATGTTGTTATAAATCTCATATTGAAATGTGGTTTGCTGTGTTGGAGCTGGAGACGGGTGGAGAGTGATTGGGTCATGGGTGCAGATCCCTCATCAATGGCTTGGTGCAGTTCTTGTGGTAATGAGTGAGTTCTTGCTCTACTAATTGTTGTTTAAAAGAACCTACTGCTACCTCCTCCTTTTCTTGCTTCTGCACTCACCATGTGACACACCTGCTCCTTTTCGGCCATCCCCCATGATTGTAAACTTCCTGAGGCCTCATCACAACCCAGCAGATGCTGGTGCCATGCAGAACCATGAACCAAAATAAACTTCTCTCCTTTATCAATTACCCAGTCTCGGGTATTTCTTTACAGCCATATAAAACAAACTGATACATATATGTATTAAGAGCAACAGAAAGCCAATGAACGGTTTTGAACTTGGAACAGGAATATAATGTGATTTGCATTTTAAAACAGCATTCTGGACTTCCAAGTCCAGACCAGGCATAGTAGACACACCTTTTCCTATTCACCCTGCTAAGTTCATCTTGGAATACTAGACATTACCTGTAAAATGAATGAAGAATATTCTGAAAGCTACAGAGATGAAGACAGACTACTAGGGACCTCAGGTTCTGAGTAACAATGCAGCAGTGAGTTTTTTGGGTTTTCTTTCTGCCTTATACATCCCAGATTGGGCACTGGAGAGGTCAAGGTCCTGAACAGGAAAAATAAAGTAAAAGAAAAAGGCATTCTGGCTACAGTGTAGGGAGTGCATTAATTGAGTGGTTAGGCCAGTGGAAAAATACTGCAATAGTTCAGCTAAGAGACATTGAGGACATGGTTTGAGTGATGGCTATGGATATGGCTATGGAGAGGTGAACACCTTTGGGATATAATTTGGAAGCAGAACCATTTGACTTGTTCTTTGCCTACACATGGACAGGGTGGAGGGCAGAGTTCTCATATGAATGACTCATACTGTAGCGTTTGAGTGAGAAATTATCAATTGCTGTGAAATAAGATGGAGGAGCTAAAACAAAACTCTTTTGTCTTGAGGGTTGACAGGACAGATCCATCAAGAGAGTATGAATGGAGTCCAGTCTAGTCACAGTGGTGATAAAAATAATAACTGCCTGGGCTCAACAGATGGCCTTATGTTTCACATCAACAGAAATAAAAGGTCCATTGCAGTCTGAATGAAAAGAAACTGGAGTTAATATAAGATTAAAAGCAGGGCTCATGAAGGAGCTCTATTGAACAATCTAGAATACAAACAAAGTCATCGATGAAAGCTGAACAATTAACTGAAGAGCCACAGGAATACATGTGATGACCAGGAGAAGTAAGAACAAAAAGAAATACAGTAGTAAAATGGAAATGTTTTCTTTTAAACCATTGCACATATTTTTGATTGGAGGTAAAACATCCAGACTATATTGGCTTCCACTGCATTTTGGAAATAATAGAAGAAAAGGTAAAGATTCTGAATAAAAATGCAGTGAACCAGAAGAGTTAAAATCACTTGATGTTTTAATTCATTTTAGGCAAGCACGAGTTGAAAAATACTAGCTAAACTTCTTATTCTTTTAGTAATGCAATTAATTTGAATTATGTATTAAAATGTATACATCAATCATAAGCGGACCCTGAACAAGTATCATAATATTGTAAGAAAGGGATTTGCAGTGGTGGAAAATTGCCAGGGGAGGGGGGGCACACTTCATCAATGCCAAACCAGGTGAAGTGGGGACCAAAGTGAGGTCCCAACTCTACCTGTACAATGATTATTTGTATACCTATCCCTGAATTGTGCCCCAAGTCTTTAAAATAAACATTAAAAATATATATTAAAAAAAGAAAGCACATCGATCCTAAAAAAAAAAAAAAACTATATAGACTCCAAAGGCACCTTAGAATTTAGACAATTGGCCAGGTGTGGTGGCTCAGCCTGTAATATCAGCATTTTGGGAGGCTGAGGTAAGATGATTGCCTGAGCCCGGGGGTTCGAGACCAGCCTGGGCAACTAGCCAGGTGTGGTGGCGTGCGTCTGTAGTTCCAGCTACTTGGAAGGCTGAGGCAGAAGGATCGCCGGTACCCAGCAGGTCAAGGTTGTCGTGACTGTGAGTGTGGCACTGCACTCCAGCCTAGGCAACAAGAGTGAGACTCCAACTCAAAAAAAAATTTAGACAATTTTGGAAAATGTATTTAAAATGTGTCCATTCATCAGCTCACTACCCAGATATTAAATTGAATTAATTTATAGATATTAAATTAGTATCTGGACTTTTTTTCTGATAATCTAGTACTTGTTGTTACTTGCTTTGGGTGAGCAAGAAGGAGGTAGATTAGCATTGTATTTAGATGCGCTAGCCATTAAACAATACAGCAACCAACCCAGCCTTTTAATGGACACAGCAGCACTCTACAAACCAGTCCCTTGGAAAACAGCATAACAGGAAAGGCTGACTGACAGATAGCTGAGAAACCCTGCCAGTTCATGTAACTGTCTAGTTTATAACCATGAAGACAGCAAGTTCCTTTTTCGAAATTTTAGACAATTAGCCTAATCCTAGGTTACACTCTAAGATAACAGAAAAAGGATTACTGTTACTACTAGAAGTTTCTGGGAGTTGCTTACTCATCTTTACAGAGAGCACTGGGATTTCAAAGCAGAGTATGATGTGAACCATTTCTTTTTTTTTTTTTCCTTTATTTTAAAGATGTGGGGTACAAATCAGGGTTAGGTATACAAATGTTGATTATGCAGGTACCCTGTAAGCCATTTCTTTAATAAAATATCTAAGGTGCAAATGATGACATCTGAAATCAGACAATAGTAACTCTAAGTCTTTTTTTCATGGCCAAAGTTCATCAAGATAAATTCATTTGTTTAATTTCAAATTTTGATTCATCTGCCAAATATACAGATCACCAAATTAGTTTCAAAGTTACCCCCTGGGAGTCCTCTTTTGAGGATAAACTTCCTAAGTACTAGAGTCATTATCATTAGTAATAGTAGGCAGTGGTTGCTATAGATAATGAAGATTTTTATCTAATCTGACTCTAAAACAGTGCTCAGACAAGCAAAGGCAAAACAAAAAAAAAATCTGCAAAAGGCAAGGAAATAAATTACAATTAAAGCTTGTAATTGTGAAATAAGATAGGCTAGCCAAAACAAAAGTCTTTTGTCAGGACCCAGTTGGGTCTGAATAACAGGTAGCATGCACCAATGGAACAAAGCAACATAAACAGCACCAGTAATACAGGCACTTCTATGAATTAGGCTAAAAGAAAAGTTTGAAAAATGAGTCCAGGGCCTTGTGAGCCAGACTGAAGTGTTATGTATGTATGTCTGTATTTAATTATTTTAGAGTTGCAGAGAACATGTGAGGATTAACTACGTAAGTAAATTGCACGCAGGTAGGATTTCGTCTTCTCGTGAGCACTCTCTCCTGCTGGTAGTGGACCCCAGTCGGTGAAGGCTTGTCCCTTATCTCCCCTCCCTCCTTCTATGCTTTTGGTGGGAATGTAAGCTTTCAACCTTTGTGGAAAGCAGTGTGGAGATTTCTCAAGGAACTAAAAATCAAGCTACCATATAATCCAGCAAACCCCTTTTGGGAATATACCCAGAGGAACATAAATTGCTCTAACGAAAAGGCACCTGCACATGTATGTTCATTGCAGCACTACTCACAATAGCAAAAACATGGAACCAACCCAGATGTAGAATATGGGGATCAGCCCATCAAAAGCACACCAAATAAAGAAAATGTGTTACATGTACACTGTGGAATACTACACAGTCATGAAGAACAAATCATGCCCTTTGCAGCAACATGGATACAGTTAAAAACCATCATTCTTTATGAACTCACAGGGAATGAAAAAACTGAATATCACATGTTCTCACTCATAAGCGGGCTCATAACATTAAGCCCACAAGCATAAAAGCAGGAACAATAGATAATGTTATCCTGTAAACTATGGGGAACCCTTGTATGGTTGTATTTAAAGAAGACACTGTTGTGAGATGTATGTTCTTGAGAGGTCCTTATGGCTCTAATGTGGACAGATCATAAAGGAGCAGGAAACCAGTTAGATATGAGAACTTTTTTTTTTTTTTAATTTTTAGATTTAGGGAGTACACATGCATATTCATTACATGGACATATTATGTAGTGGTGGGGTTTGGATCTCAGGTGCCCATTCCCCAGATAGTGAACATTGTGCCCCATAGGTAGTTTCTGAACCCTATGATATGACTACTTCTAAGAGAGAAGTGACAAAGTTCTGTTGAATATGTTAGAAGTAGGATCAGAGAAAGATGAAGAGGCTGAAGAAAACATGAGGAGGCCAATCTAAAGGGCATGAGAAGAAGGCTCTCTCAATAATGTTTGTTGTGGATTGAGAGGGATTTGTTAGAAGGAGGGGCCACTTACCAAGGTGAGGATAAGGGGAAGAAACACATAGAATCAGATTATTTTATTTTTCATTTTTTATTTTAAGATGTGGGGTACAATTCGGGTTAGGTATACAAATGTTCATTATGCAGGTACCCTTGTTGATGAGGTATGCCCCTCCCTTCCCTGGCAGTTTCCCTCAACTGCCAATTCCACCTTCCCTCCCCTGGCAGTTTCTGATTACTGATAATTCCTTTCTTATAGTATTACGATATTTGTTCAAGGTCTGCTTATGAGTGAGAACATATGGTACTCTATTCTTTGTTTCTGTGTAGATCACTGAGTATGATAGACTCTAAATCCATCCAAGTTGCAGCAAAGTTCATATGTTTGGCCTTCTTTATGGCTACATAATATTCCATTGCGAATATGTACCACATATTTTTTTATCCAGTCCAGCTTTGATGGGCAGCATAGTTGGTTCCATGTTTTTGCTATTGTGAATAGAGCTGCAACCACCATATACATGCAGGTATCTTTATGGTAGAATGACTTGAGTTCCTCAGGGTATATTCCCAATAGGGACTTACTGGGTCAATTGGAAGGTCAATTTCTAGTTCTTTCAGAAGTCATCACACTGTCTTCCAGAGAGGTGGCACTGGTTTGTATTCTCATCAGCAGTATAGAAGTGTTCCTTTTTCTCTGCATCCTTGCCAGCATCTGTTGTTGCTTGTTTTATTAATGGCCATTCTTACTGAGGTTAGGTGATATTTCAGTGTGGTTTTGATTTGCATTTCTATGATGATGAGTGAGGCTGAGCACTTTTTCATGTGACTGTTGGCTGCGCATATATCTTCTTTTGAGAAGTGTCTATTCATGTCTTTGCCCACTTTTTAATGGGAATGTTTGGTTTTTTCCTTTCGGCACATTTGAGTTCCTTGTAGATCCTATATGTTAGGCCTTTGTCAGATACACAGTTGGCAAATATTTTTTCCCATTCTGTGGGCTGTCTCCCTGCTCTCTTTATGGTTTCTTTTGCTTTGTAGAAGCTTGTTGGTTTGATTAGATCCCACATGTCTATCTTAACTCTTATGATATGGGCACTTGGGGTTTTGATCAGGAATTGGTTGTCAGTTCCAATTTCCATAAGGGTGTCTCCTGTATTTTCTAATATTATAGTTTGAGGTTTTACGTTTAGGTCTTTAAGGATCAGATTACTGAAAGGTCACATCAGCAGCATCATCACAATCATTCTAGGGACTTGATTTGAATCATGCGTTCAAACATAAAAATTAAAGAGGGCTAGCACACTTTCAAACTTACTTCTTGTTTCCTAGTCAGTGGCATTATCACCTCCAAGGCAAAATGTTTACTTCTTGTTTCCTAGTCAGTGGCGTTATTGCCTCCAAGGCAAAATTTTAAAAAACGACCAATTCTAACGCCATTATGCAGTTTCCCCCCATTAATGTTCCTCTGATAAAGTCATTTTTACATTCTAGATATGTGGGGAACAAGACAGGATTAGTGACACATGCAAGCTTTATGCAGGTGAAGTCTGGACCTCCAACTGGCCCTCACTTCCCCTGGTTTAGGACCAGGTACCCTTTGTGATGCTACATGCCCCCCTCTACCTCTCCTCCCCTGACTGTGTCCATCAACTGTCAATCCCTCCATTGTGCTATTGTGATTAATATTCAGGTCCCACTTATAAGACAGAACATTCAGTATTCAGTTCTTTGTTTCTGTGAAAGATAACCAAAGTATGGTGGTCTCCAACTCCATCCAAATTTCCATGATTTTTTTCTTTATAATCCCCAAAAGCAAATGCCACAAAAGATAAGATAGACAAGTGGGACTTCATCAAATTGAAAATCTTTTGCACAGCAAAATAAACATCAAGAGAGTGAGAAGACAACTCAATGGAGAAAAAAATTTACTAATTGTGTATCTGACAAAGGCGTAACATCCAGGATCTACAAGGACTTCAAACGAGCTGAAACAAACAAACAAATAATCCTATCAAAAAGTGGGCAAAGGATGTGATAAAGTCTTAAGATATTTTTTCTCAGGAGTTGGATAAAGTCCTCAAACAATTAGGAGGTAATGGCAGACATTTAGGAGTTTTGACTCTCGGCTTGGGGTGCTTAGGAGACTAACCAAGGCCTACCAAGAATATTGGTATCGGGGAAGGGATGCTCACTGATATGATCAAATGATAAATAGTTCTCTAAACTCCAAGCACATGGCTTGATTTCCTTTTTAATCCCTTAATATATTCCTTTCAATATTCTTTAAATGACAAAAGAAATGCTTCAATTATAAATGTTCTATATATAATGTTAATTATCATCAAGTCTTCTTCAAATTAGATTATTTCTACTGAAAAAGAAAAGTAGTGAAAATAATTCAGCCCAAAGAGATAGAACTGCCCATCTTTAGACTTTCTAGTGACCCTTTATCCTCACAGCTCTGGTTTCTTGTCCAGGGAACACCTTTAACCAACGTAAATAACCAGAGTACAGGAACCCCTCCAGGCACAGAGGGCATAACTCTGTCTTTACAGGCAGGGTAGGCCATCCATTTTTTCAATTACATGTGCAATCCCTAAATTTATAGCAGAGAAATACATACAAGGCAGCATAGAATAGGAGAAAGTTATTCTTTAAAAGAGGAAAATCATGAGAGTATTTCCTTCCTTTTCTAAGGTTCTTATGGTTCCTGTACAAAACCCGAAACCCACAGGACTTAAGAGAGAAGATAGACAAATGGGACCTTATTAAACTGACAAGCTTCTGCAAAGCCAAAGAAACCATCAAGAGAGCAGGAAGACAGCCTACAGACTGGGAAAAAGTCTTTGCCAACTCTAGGTCTGACAAAGGCTTAACATCCTGGATCTACAAGGAACTGAAACGTACTGAAAAGAAGAAAACAAACAACTCCATTATAAAATGGGCAAAAGATATGAACAGACACTTCACAAAAGAAGACATTCGAGAAGCCAACAAACACATGAAGAAATGCTCAACCTCACTAATCATCAGGAGATGCAAATCAAAACCACACTGAGATACCACCTAACTCCAGTCAGAATGGCATTATCAACAACTCA